>NC_057799.1:11644356-11649329 GCF_018294505.1 Triticum aestivum | reverse complement strand
ATTTTATATATTTATAGTAAGTGCTTAGTAGTTGAACTAGTTGATTAATTAGTAAAACTACTTTATTAAATTTTACTATATATAGAAGTAGTTTATTTTTAGTAAGAACTATTTTATTTTATTTATTTATAGTAAGTGCTTAGTAGTTGAACTAGTTGATTAATTAGTAAAACTACTTTATTAAATTTTACTATATATAGAAGTAGTTTATTTTTAGTAAGAACTATTTTATTTTATTTATTTATAGTAAGTGCTTAGTAGTTGAACTAGTTGATTTAATAAAACTACTTTATTTTACTATATATGGAAGTAGTTTATTTTTAGCAAGAAAATTAATAGAACTAGTTTATTTTTTAGTTCAAGCAATTAATCCCGCATCGACGTCGACGATGCCTATCCCACATCCTCGTCGTCGACTTGGCGGAGGAGGCCGGCTTGATAAGAGGGGCCATGTCCGGGACTGGGCTCCGCCAGGCTGGTATTGGGAGGTGCTACCTTCCGGGGGGCGTAGGTTGGCGAGGAGCCAGCCCGTCGTTGACCCCATCCTTGTTTGGTGGCGGTCGCGTGGGCCATTGACGGTGCCGAGGCTTCCGGACACCGCGGAGGTGGTATGTCACCGTGTCAGCGAGGAGGACGAGCACGCCCTTCGCTACATGGTTGCGTTGGAGGGCAGGTCCGACAATACCTGGCAGGTTTTTCAGGGATCTCACTGGAGCTATGATCCTGTGATGGTTCCTTCTCTTTGGGTGTCCACCGCCTGCACCGATACCCGTCGGGCGCTACGGTTCTAGCTGTATTAGCGATGCTATATATGTATGATAGTATTCGAGGTGTATTAATTAGTGATAATATTCGACGATGTACGGACGCAATAGACTATAGTTTTTCTTATAATTGAATGCATGCTAATTTGAATACTACTTTATTTTACGATTTGGTTTTGCTTATTGAATGCTCAAATTGGAAAAGTACCCCTACGTACTTTGAATGCTAAAATTGGAGAGCACTATGCAAGGCGTAATGCATTTGATTACTTGATAGCTTATAGGGTTTTTGTTTTTACAGAAATCTAGGAGCCCCCTCCATCATCTGCGCCGTCGTCACCGTCACCGACCCCCCTCCGACCTCGAGGTGAGACCAGCCAAATCTCCATGTCAATATGAGTCCTACAATATGAGTCCTCGGGTTGACTGTAAGTCTGTCGAGTCTCCACCATATATGAGAGGACGAAGAATCCCGACTGTTGTCGTGGGGGTAGCTTCTCCTTCGTTCCCGTGTGCTAGACAATTTGGTGTAATGCACTCGAGAACAAAAGGAGGAGCTACCATCACCGACGGTCGCAAATGTCAGAGAGGAATCAGTGAGGGAGAGTTCCACCATATATATATGAGAGGACGAAGAATCCTGACTGTTGTCGTGGGGGTCGCTTCTCCTTTGTTCCCGTGTGCTAGACATTTTGGTGTAATGCACTCGGGGACAAATGGAGGAGTGACCATCACCAACGGTCGAATGTATACACCACGTGAGCTGAGAGTTTTCAAGAAAAGACTTGACAAACCGATAGTCAACCCGTGATGAATAATAATGATCTAACTTAGGTTTTTAGTACATATATTTAATTGTAGACATTTAATATTTGAATTATGAACATAGGAAATGTTGTACTCGGACGACGAAAGTCTCCCGGGGGAGTGCGACTGGTGCCACGACGACCGAGGTCAGTGCGACAGGCCTCGCCTGGACGAAGATCGGCGCTTCAGTATTAAGCTGGAGGAGACCTTCGATGTTGAAACGGTCCGCAACGACGACAAGTGTTATTTTTTCGTAATTAAGCACGACTTCAACTATTTCAACGTGTACTTTTCATCTTTTACAATTCGGCTAGCTTATCCCATGCCATGCAAGACGCTACGTTTTGGAGAGGATGGGTTTTGAAGACCATGAAAGTATGGAAACAAAGAAAATTCACCTAAGGACCCATCATGATATAGATTTTGAAGTAAATCTGTATAATTCTGAGAGCGTAACCCATTTTGGTTGCAAAAATTGGAAAGCATTTTGCAAGATGTATGGTTTTGATGAGGGTATGCTTGTCACCATGGATCTTGATGATCCTGACATCGAGCAAGACAATATGGACATTTGGGTCCTTATTGATACGCCTCCAATTCTACCGCTATGTGAGTTTCTCAAACATAGTTATTAGCTAATTTATATTGTTTATTTCAAAATAGTTGACAGCTTATTTTCATTGACAGCTTATTTTGATTGTTTAAATAATGTGCAGAACATGGTAGACAGAACCTACTACACCGATGACTCTGAGTTAACTTATAAGGAGAAAACTCATCTGGTCAGATTTTGTACTGATCTTGAGAATTACAATATCTATTGTAAAACTCCTCCACATTATGGTCAATACGTGCCACTAGTGCACGTGTTGAAACTACGGTAACTACTACGGAGATACCCTGGTAAGATTTCTTACTATTACGACATCCGTGCATCTTTTGCATACTTCTAAAACTAGTACATCATTGCTAACTATGAAGTTATTACTATATTTTTCAACAGATAATCCCAGAGGATTGTGTGCCTCATTTGATGTATCAGAATGGTAGGCTTGATGTTTTGAACATACAACCAGGTCATCCTACGAATCTCAACTGTCCATACCGGATTTCTAAAAGAAGTGGAGACATGCAAATCAAAGAATGGAAAAAATGTATGGACAGTCTCAAGAAGGTTCTTGGAAGCAAAAGGAAGCGAAGCACAAGAATTGGAGACAGGATGATCTCCATTCTCCATAATGGAGAGTCAGGGTCTATATTGTTTTATGCTATTTTACCTTAAAGAGGGTATTTCGGTCCTACCTAATACTGATGATCATGTGCTAAGAACAATTAAGTAGGGTTGGTTCGATGACTATGAGGATGATGATCGTATGACTTGTTATTAATAACGAATAGAAGTTGTACGATGATGATTAGTAGGACTTGTTATTATATATGATGATGCATGATGCGCATATGAAGAGTTATTATATATCAGCGGGTGAAATGAACATGGATTGGATTGAAGTAAAGGCAACATGCATGTGGTGCATGTCGAAAGTAGTACAATCCAAACTTGATCAAGTTAGGATTAGTATTACTTTCGACATGCACCACATGTTGCCTTCACTTCAATCTAAGCCATGTTTAGGCATAGCAGTACGTAGCGTTGGTAAACCAAGCATGGAGATATAAGAGAGGACACTTCTCTCTAATAGCTACCTAATAACAACCTAAATTAACCCCCAAAACCCCTAAATCAGCCCCTTTCAAAAAAAACCTCAGCTCCAGCCAGATGCTGACGCGTGGATGCCTATTGGTCCCGGTTGGTGTCACCAACCGGGACCAAAGGCCCCCCTGCCTGGGCTGGCCGCAGCGGCCACGTGGAGGACCTTCTGTCCCGGTTCATGTAAGAACCGGAACTAAAGGCCAAGGGCATTAGTAACGACCTTTTAGTCCCGGTTCACAAACCGGGACAGAAGGCCCTCACGAACCGGGACAATAGGACCTTTTTCTACTAGTGACATGTTAATTCAAGATAATGCACTTCTTTGTTGCAGGTCTAACGAACATCCTCCCCTCACCCCCCCAAATTCTTTATATACAATACAAATGATCCCACACATCTCATTCCTTCCTTTTTTACCATCATAACTATCACTCTTAGAAAATTGAGCCAATCTAAGCAGTCACCAACACAATGATCGAAGAGGGGAAAACATTACCATGATTACTCATAGAAAGATCGACCACTCATCACCAAAGCGAGAGCTTCCTCCATGAGGGGTTCAAGGGCCCCGAGGACAATACATGAACTAGCTAGTCTAGAGTTGTATTATCATCCTCCCAATGGTTCGAACACTCTCTCACCATCAACCAAGAAAGAGGGGAAGTAGTACGAGGCATAGGAACATCTCATCCCAAGAGGATCTAGCTCGCTATCGCGGGAGTATATCTACATTCAAGTAACACAACCAATAGGTGAAAGAGGAGGGGGGCACAACAAGAGAGGAGAAAGGGTACAACACCGCTGATGTGATCGTGAGAACAACAAAACCCTAGGACAAATAACACACAAGGCATATGACGACATTTTGACCGCTATGTTGTCTTTCCTAAAATGTCAAATGGAGCCACCATACCATAAAATGGAAGTCTATGTGCATTGGGTAGTTCTCCTATATGGACACATAATTTCCTTATGTGTATCTTCAAACGCAAGAAGGGGAATTCCTCCCGGCCAGCCTATGGGTGTTGATATTTCCGCCACATATATCATCACACGCGCATGTCTTGCCACCTCCTTAAACCAACGGTATCCACCGAAAAGGCCATCACCTCGTGAGCATGCGTGTCACAGTGGCGCTTCCCATTGCCGAGCCATCCTCGCTTCCCACAACAGCGAGAGCGGGGCCGAATCCGTGATGACTCACCCCTCTATCTCGCGACGAAGGGTAAGGGTGTCGAGGGACCCTCGCCCTGCGGAGGAATGCGAGGACGAGACGAGATTGAACGGCTGTTTTGCTCGACCAGGTGATGAGCAACGGCTTGTGACTCATCCAAAATAACTTAAATGGGACATAAATCGGTGCGACGAATAATCGGCCAATGTTTATGAAATTTCATAGGATCTCAGAGCATGGAGTGTATTTTGAGATTGATGAGAAGTGTAAAAGGAATGAAGGAAGAGGGGGAGAGGAGTGAAAGCGACGGCGTGGTGTTAATAACCGTCAGTGCGTGGACTGATCACGCCGCGCCGGTGACCCCTCTCACGCCCCCCTCGACAAACCACTCCAGCTGGCCACCTTCGCCCACCCCCCTTCTCTCTCTACTCCCTCTCTAAACTCCACTCCCTCTCTACTTTCTCTCTCCTCGCGCACGCGCTCCCCCCGCCTCCGCCTCGCCGAGCAGCTCGTCGCC
>NC_057799.1:10988848-11016373 GCF_018294505.1 Triticum aestivum | reverse complement strand
ATCGGTTTGGGCCGATGCAGACGCAGGCGCCGCCACCGCAAAACTCGGGTGCTGGAGGTGTTTCGGGAACGCCCCGGGGGCAATGGGGTGATGATGGATACAATGCATATGGAGATGGCCAGCACCGAGGTTCTTCGTCGACTGGCGGTGGCCGAGGATATGCTGTTGGGGAACGTAGCAGAAATTCAAAATTTTCTACGCATCACCAAGATAAATCTATGGAGTTGACTAGCAACGAGAGGGAAGGAGTGTGCATCTACATACCCTTGTAGATCGCGAGCGGAAGCGTTCAAGAGAACGGGGTTGATGGAGTCGTACTCGTCGTGATCCAAATCACCGATGATCCTAGCGCCGAACGGACGGCACCAACGCGTTCAACACACATACGGAGCAGCGACGTCTCCTCCTTCTTGATCTAGCAAGGGGGGAGGAGAGGTTGATGGAGATCCAGCAGCACGACGGCATGGTGGTGGAAGGAGCGGGATCCCGGCAGGGCTTTGCCAAGCGCAAGCGGGGAGGAAGAGGTGTCACGGGAGGGAGAGGGAGGTGCCAGGGCTTAGATATTGCTGCCCTCCCTCCCCCCAGTATATATAGGGCCAAGGGAGAGGGGGGGGCGCAGCCTTGGCCCTTCCTCCAAGGAAGGGTGCGGCCAGGGAGGAGTCCATCCTCCCCAAGGCACCTCGGAGGTGCCTTCCCCCTTTAGGACTCTCCCTTTCCCTTATCTCTTGGCGCATGGGCCTCTTGGGGATGGTGCCCTTGGCCCATATAGGCCAAGGCGCACACCCCTACAGCCCATGTGCCCCCCCGGGGCTGGTGGACCCCCTTGGTGGACCCCCGGACCCCTTTCGGCACTCCCGGTACAATACCGATAATGCGCGAAACTTTTTCGGCGACCAAAATAAGACTTCCATATATAAATCTTTACCTCCGGACCATTCCGGAACTCCTCGTGACGTCCGGGATCTCATCCGGGACTCCGAACAACTTTCGGGTTACCGCATACTAATATCTCTACAACCCTAGCGTCACCGAACCTTAAGTGTGTAGACCCTACGGGTTCGGGAGACACACAGACATGACCGAGACGACTCTCCGGTCAATAACCAACAGCGGGATCTGGATACCCATGTTGGCTCCCACATGCTCCTCGATGATCCCATCGGATGAACCATGATGTCGAGGATTCAATCAATCATGTATACAATTCCCTTTGTCTATCGGTATGTTACTTGCCCGAGATTCGATCGTCGGTATCCCGATACCTTGTTCAATCTCGTTACCGGCAAGTCTCTTTACTCGTTCCGTAACACATCATCCCGTGATCAACTCCTTGGTCACATTGTGCACATTATGATGATGTCCTACCGAGTGGGCCCAGAGATACCTCTCCGTTTACACGGAGTGACAAATCCCAGTCTGGATTCGTGCCAACCCAACAGACACTTTCGGAGATACCTGTAGTGCACCTTTATAGCCACCCAGTTACGTTGTGACGTTTGGTACACCCAAAGCATTCCTACGGTATCCAGGAGTTGCACAATCTCATGGTCTAAGGAAATGATACTTGACATTAGAAAAGCTCTTAGCAAACGAACTACACGATCTTGTGCTAGGCTTAGGATTGGGTCTTGTCCATCACATCATTCTCCTAATGATGTGATCCCGTTATCAACGACATCCAATGTCCATGGTCAGGAAACCGTAACCATCTATTGATCAACGAGCTAGTCAACTAGAGGCTTACTAGGGACATGGTGTTGTCTATGTATCCACACATGTATCTGAGTTTCCTATTAATACAATTTTAGCATGGATAATAAATGATTATCATGAACAAGGAAATATAATAATAACCAATTTATTATTGCCTCTAGGGCATATTTCCAAGAGTCTCCCACTTGCACTAGAGTCAATAATCTAGTTCACATCACCATGTGATTAACACTCACAGGTCGCATCACCATGTGACCAACATCCAAAGAGTTTACTAGAGTCAACAATCTAGTTCACATCACTATGTGATTAACACTCATTGAGTTCCGGTTTGATCATGTTATGCTTGTGAGAGAGGTTATTAGTCAACGGGTCTGAACCTTTCAGATCCGTGTGTGCTTTATGAATATTATGTCATCTTGTGGATGCTACCACGCGCTACTTGGAGCCATTTCAAATAACTGCTCTACTATACGAATCCGGTTTACTACTCAGAGTCATCCGGATTAGTGTCAAAGTTCGCATCGACGTAACCCTTTACGACGAACCCCTTTTCACCTCCATAATCGAGAAAATCCTTAGTCCACTAGATACTAAGGATAAGTTCGACCGCTGTCATGTGATCCATTCCCGGATCACTATTGTACCCCTTGACCAACTCATGGCAAGGCACACTTCATGTGCGGTACACAGCATAGCATACTGTAGAGCCTACGTCTAAAGCATAGGGGACGACCTTTGTCCTTTCTCTCTCTTCTGCTGTGGTCAGGTCTTGAGTCTTACTCAATACTCACGCCTTGTAACACAGCCAAGAACTCCTTTGCTGATCTATTTTGAACTCTTTCAAAATCATGTCAAGGTGTGCGTTCTTTGAAAGTATCATCAGGCGTCTTGATCTATCTCTATAGATCTTGATGCCCAATATGTAAGCAGCTTTATCCAGGTCTTCCTTTGAAAAACTCCTTTCAAACAACCCTTTATGCTTTCCAGAAATTTTACATCATTTCGGATCAACAATATGTCATTCACATATACTTACCAGAAATGTTGTACCACTCCCACTCACTTTATTGTAAATACAAGTTTCTAACAAACTTTGTATAAACCCAAAAACTTTGATCACTCCATCAAAGCGTATATTCTGACTCCGAGATGCTTGCTCTAATCCATGGAAGGATCGCTGGAGCTAGCATACCTTTTAGCATCCTTAGGATCGACAAAACCTTTCTGATTGTATCACATACAACCTTTCCTTACGAAAACTGGTAAGGAAACTTGTTTTGACATCCATCTGCCAGATTTCATAAATGCAGCTAATGCTAACATGATTCCGACGGACTTAAGCATCGCTACGGATGAGAAAATCTCATCGTAGTCAACTCCTTGAACTTGTGAAAATACTCTTTGCCACAAGTCGAGCTTCATAGACGGTAACATTACCGTCCACGTCCGTCTTCTTCTTAAAGATCCATTTATCTCAATGGCTTGCCGATCATCGGGCAAGTTCACCAAAGTTCATGCTTTGTTCTGATACATGGGTCCTATCTCGGATTTCATGCCTTCTAACCATTTGTCAGAATATGGGCCCACCATCGCTTCTCCATAGCTCGTAGGTTCATTGTTGTCTAGCAACATGACTTTCAAGACAGGATCACGCATTACTCTGAAGTAGTACGCATCCTCGTCGTCCTACGAGGTTTGGCAGTGATTTGATCCGAAGTTTCATGATCACTATCATGAGCTTCCATTTCAATTGGTGTAGGTGCCACAGGAACAAATTCCTGTGCCCTGCTACACACTAGTTGAAGTGATGGTTCAATAACCTCATCAAGTCTCCACCATCCTCCCACTCAATTCTTTCGAGAGAAAATTTTCCTCGAGAAAGGACTCGTTTCTAGAAGCAATTACTTTTGCTTCCAGATCTGAAATAGGAGGTATACCCAACTGTTTTGGGTATTCTATGAAGATGCATTTATCCGCTTTGGGTTCGAGCTTATCAGCCTGAAACTTTTTCACATAAGCATCGCACCCCCAAACTTTTAAGAAACGACAACTTAGGTTTCTCTAAACGGTGTCGTCTCAACGGAATTGCGTGGTGCCCTATTTAAAGTGAATGCGGTTGTCTCTAATGCCTAACCCATAAACGATAGTTGTAATTCGATAAGAGACATCATGGTATGCACCATATTCAATAGGGTGCAGTTATGATGTTCGGACACACCATCACACTATGGTGTTCCAGGCGGTATTAATTGTGAAACACTTTCCACAATGTCTTAATTGTGTGCCAAACTCGTAACTCAGATATCTCTATGATCATATCATAGACATTTTATCCTCTTGTCACGACGATCTTCAACTTCACTCTGAAATTACTTGAACCTTTCAATAATTCAGACTTGTGTTTCATCAAGTAAATACACTCAGCATCTACTCAAATCATCTGTGAAGTAACAACATAACGATATCCACTGCATGCCTCAGCACTCATTGGACTGCATACATCAAAATGTATTACTTCCAACAAGTTGCTCTCTTGTTCCATCTTACTGAAAACGAGGCCTTTCAGTCATCTTGCCCATGTGGTATGATTTGCATGTCTCAAGTGATTCAAAATCAAGTGAGTCCAAACGATCCATCTGCATGGAGTTTCTTCATGCATATATACCAATAGACATGGTTCGCATGTCTCAATCTTTTCAAAAACGAGTGAGTCCAAAGATCCATCTACATGGAGCTTCTTCATGCGTTCTATACCAATATGACTCAAATGGCAGTGCCACAAGTATGTGGTACTATCATTACTATTTTATATCTTTTGGCACGAACATGTGTATCACTGCGATCGAGATTCATTTTAGGTGCAAGACCATTGAAGGTATTATTCAAATAAACAGAGTAACCATTATTCTCCTTAAATGAATAACCGTATTGCGATAAACATAATCCAATCATGTTTATGCTCAACGCAAACACCAAATCTCGATGGTAGAGGGAGCATGCGATGCTTGATCACATCAACCTTGGAAACACTTCCAACACTTATCGTCATCTCACCTTTAGCTAGTCTCCATTTATTCCGCAGCTTTTATTTCGAGTTACTAACACTTAGCAATCGAACCGGTATCTAATACCCTGGTGCTGCTAGGAGTACTAGTAAAGTACACATTCATATAATGTATATCCAATATACTTTGTCGACCTTGCCTGCCTTCTCATCTACCAAGTATCTAGGGTAGCTCTGCTTCAGTGACCGTTCCCCTCATTACAGAAGCACTTAGTCTCGGGTTTGGGTTCAACCTCGGGATTCTTCACTAGAGCAGCAAATGATTTGCTATTTCATGAGGTATCCCTTTTGCCCTTGCCCTTCTAGAAACTAGTGGTTTTACTAACCATCAACAATTGATGCTCCTTCTTGATTTCTACTTTCGCGGTGTAAAACATCGCGAGTTGCTCAAGGATCATCATGTCTATCCCTGATATGTTATAGTTCATCACGAAGCTCTAATAGCTTGGTGGCAGTGACTATGGAGAACCATCACTATCTCATCTGGAAGATTAACTCCCACTCGATTCAAGCGATTGTGGCACTCAGACAATCTGAGCACATGCTCAACGATTGAGCTTTTCTCCCTTAGTCTGCAGGCCTAAGAAACTTGTCAGAGGTCTCATACCTCTTGACGTGGGCACTAGTCTGAAATCCCAATTTCAGTCTTCGGAACATCTCATATCTTCTGCGACGTTTCAAAACCGTCTTTGGTGCCACAATTCTAAACCGTTAGCATTACGCACTGAACTATCACGTAGTCATCAAAAACGTGTATGTCAGATGTTTCGCAACATCTACAGACGAAGCTGAGGTTCAGCACACCGAGCGGTGCATTAAGGACATAAGCCTTCTGTGCAGCAATGAGGACAATCCTCAGTTCACGGACTCAGTCCGCATAATTGCTACTATCAACTTTCAACTAAATTTTCTCTAGGAACATATCTTAAACAGTAGAACTAAAGCGCAAGCTATGACATAATTTGCAAAGACCTTTTGACTATGTTCGTGATAATTGAGTTTATCTGATTAATGAACTCCCACTCAGATAGACATCCCTCTAGTCATCTAAGTGATACATGATCCGAGTCAAACTAGGCCGTGTCCGATCATCACGTGAGACGGACTAGTCATCATCGGTGAACATCTCCATGTTGATCGTATCTACTATACGACTCATGTTCAACCTTTCGGTCTCTTGTGTTCCGAGGCCATGTCTATACATGCTAGGCTCGTCAAGTCAACCTAAGTGTTTTGCATGTGTTCCGAGGCCATGTCTGTACATGCTAGGCTCGTCAACACCCATTGTATTCAAACGTTAGAATCTATCACACCCGATCATCACGTGGTGCTTCGAAACAACGAACCTTCGCAACGGTGCACAGTTAGGGGGGACACGTCTCTTGAAATTTTAGTGAGGGATCATCTTACTTACTACCGTCGTTCTAAGCAAATAAGATACATAACATGATAAACATCACATGCAATCAAATAGTGACATGATATGGCCAATATCATTTTGCTCTTTTGATCTCCATCTTCGGGGCACCATGATCATCTTTGTCACCGGCATGACACCATGATCTCCATCATCATGATCTCCATCATTGTGTCTTCGTGAAGTTGTCACGCCAACGATTACTTCTACTTCTATGGCTAACGGTTAGCAATAAAGTAAAGTAATTACATGGCGTTTTCATTGACACGCAGGTCATACAATAAATTAAGACAACTCCTATGGCTCCTGCCGGTTGTCATACTCATCGACATGCAAGTCGTGATTCCTATTACAAGAACATGATCAATCTCATACATCACATATATCATTCATCACATCCTTTTGGCCATATCACATCACATAGCATACCCTGCAAAAACAAGTTAGACGTCCTCTAATTGTTGTTGCATGTTTTACGTGGCTGCTATGGGATTCTAGCAAGAACATTTCTTACCTACGCAAATACCACAACGTGATATGCCAATTTCTATTTACCCTTCATAAGGACCCTTTTCATCGAATCCGTTCCGACTAAAGTGGGAGAGGCAGACACCCGCTAGCCACCTTATGCAACTAGTGCATGTCAGTCGGTGGAACCTGTCTCACGTAAGTGTACGTGTAAGGTCGGTCCGGGCCGCTTCATCCCACGATGCCGCCAAATCAAGATAAGACTAGTAACGACAAGTAAATTGACAACATCGACGCCCACAACTACATTGTGTTCTACTCGTGCATAGAAACTACGCATAGACCTAGCTCCGATACCACTGTTGGGGAACGTAGCAGAAATTCAAAATTTTCTACGCATCACCAAGATCAATCTATGGAGTTGACTAGCAACGAGAGGGAAGGAGTGTGCATCTACATACCCTTGTAGATCGCGAGCGGAAGCGTTCAAGAGAACGGGGTTGATGGAGTCGTACTCGTCGTGATCCAAATCACCGATGATCCTAGCGCCGAACGGACGGCACCTCCGCGTTCAACACACATACGGAGCAGCGACGTCTCCTCCTTCTTGATCCAGCAAGGGGGGAGGAGAGGTTGATGGAGATCCAGCAGCACGACGGCGTGGTGGTGGAAGCAGCGGGATCCCGGCAGGGCTTCGCCAAGCGCAAGCGGGGAGGAAGAGGTGTCACGGGAGGGAGAGGGAGGCGCCAGGGCTTAGATATTGCTGCCCTCCCTCCCCCCACTATATATAGGGCCAAGGGAGAGGGGGGCGCAGCCTTGGCCCTTCCTCCAAGGAAGGGTGCGGCCAGGGAGGAGTCCATCCTCCCCAAGGCACCTCGGAGGTGCCTTCCCCCTTTAGGACTCTCCCTTTCCCTTATCTCTTGGCGCATGGGCCTCTTGGGGATGGTGCCCTTGGCCCATATAGGCCAAGGCGCACACCCCTACAGCCCATGTGGCCCCCCGGGGCTGGTGGACCCCCTTGGTGGACCCCCGGACCCCTTTCGGCACTCCCGGTACAATACCGATAATGCGCGAAACTTTTCCGGCGACCAAAGTAAGACTTCCCATATATAAATGTTTACCTCCGGACCATTCCGGAACTCCTCGTGACGTCCGGGATCTCATCCGGGACTCCGAACAACTTTCAGGTTACCGCATACTAATATCTCTACAACCCTAGCGTCACCGAACCTTAAGTGTGTAGACCCTACGGGTTCGGGAGGCACGCAGACATGACCGAGACGACTCTCCGGTCAATAACCAACAGCGGGATCTGGATACCCATGTTGGCTCCCACATGCTCCTCGATGATCTCATCGGATGAACCACGATGTCGAGGATTCAATCAATCCCGTATACAATTCCCTTTGTCTATCGGTATGTTACTTGCCCGAGATTCGATCGTCGGTATCCCGATACCTTGTTCAATCTCGTTACCGGCAAGTCTCTTTACTCGTTCCGTAACACATCATCCCGTGATCAACTCCTTGGTCACATTGTGCACATTATGATGATGTCCTACCGAGTGGGCCCAGAGATACCTCTCCGTTTACACGGAGTGACAAATCCCAGTCTCGATTCGTGCCAAACCAACAAACACTTTCGGAGATACCTGTAGTGCACATTTATAGCCACCCAGTTACGTTGTGACGTTTGGTACACCCAAAGCATTCCTACGGTATCCGGGAGTTGCACAATCTCATGGTCTAAGGAAATGATACTTGACATTAGAAAAGCTCTTAGCAAATGAACTACACGATCTTGTGCTAGGCTTAGGATTGGGTCTTGTCCATCACATCATTCTCCTAATGATGTGATCCCGTTATCAACGACATCCAATGTCCATGGTCAGGAAACCGTAACCATCTATTGATCAACGAGCTAGTCAACTAGAGGCTTACTAGGGACATGGTGTTGTCTATGTATCCACACATGTATGTGAGTTTCCTATTAATACAATTTTAGCATGGATAATAAACGATTATCATGAACAAGGAAATATAATAATAACCAATTTATTATTGCCTCTAGGGCATATTTCCAACATATGCCTGGCAGAGTGACGGGACAGCGGAGAGACCTTTTCTCGGTCCTCCGGGTGGCTTTGTTGAGGGGGCTTCTGGCCCGGGCTATCGGCAGCGGGGTGGCTACCGCGGTCATCGTGGTGGTCGAGGTGGTCAAGGTGGCCGGTTTCATCAACGGCAGCCTCCTACGCCTGTGGTCGTCGGGCCGACTACTGATGCTGGGGCTGCTGAGGAGCCGGTGTTGTCCGGTCAGGCTATGGATGTGGTGTCGGCGCTCACTAATGCTGAGATACCCGGGACTGAGACCACGGTGTCGGCGTCAGTGGAGGTGACAGACAGGACTGACTCGGACAGGGCGTCCAAGTGGGCGCGCAAGAAGGAGAAAATGTTGTGCTATCGGTGTGGAGAGAAGGGTCATTTTATTGCTGAGTGCGTGGCTGACCTATGTGACACCTGTGGCAAGACGACACATGATTCAGGGGTTTGTCCAATTTTGCGAGATCAGGCGTCGTCTCTCATGATGTATGGAGTGTACTGTGCTGAGCTCACGTTCTTTGAGCCTCCTGATGCGATGGAGATCCCTGATGAGACCCAGAGTTTGACCACTGGGGTTGCCAAAGTTACCAGAGGAGAGGTCTCTGAGACTCAGATTGTGCAGAGGCTGCAAGAGTTAGCTCCTGGTGACTTCCAGTGGGAGCTTGTTAGTCTCGAGGCAAACATGTTTAGGGTTGAGTTCCCTTTAGTTGAGGATTTGCAGGGACTTCTGAGTTTTGGGATGTGCAAAGTGCCGGGTACTGATGGTATCCTCGAGTTCCATGAGTGGAATAAGGTCGAACCTCAGGGTAAGCCTCTCACTCAGGTATGGCTGCGTTTTTTCGGGGCTCCCTCGAAGCCGATGCAGGATGCCAGGGTCGTGGCTAGTTTGGGCATTATGGTGGGGAAGACTGAGAGAGTGGATATGGCGTTTACCAGAGCTCACGGGGTTGCCCGGTTGTTGGTCAGTGTTCTGGATATTGAGTTTGTGCCTGATGTGGTCAAGTGGACATATCGAGGCCAGATTTATAACCTTGTGATCGAGTTTGAGTATGAGAGTCTGTTCGCCGAGGCGGCTAACGGGTCTGTTGTTGATATGCATGAGGGAGATGATAGTGCGGGAGCTAAGGAGGCACCGGTTGATGATGATGGACGAGAGTTGTCCAATGGACCGGGATTCGTTTCTCAGACGTCCGGGGATGGGATAGTGCCCCCCACCACAGTGCCTACGACTACTCTGAGATTTGGATCTTTCGAGCCGGCTTCAGCGCCTCCGAGACTTTGGAGTGAGCGGGTGGAGTCTGATGAGGTTATTGAGCACACGTTACCGGCTTTAGATTTTGAGGATGTTGTGAGGGCTTCGCCGATCTCGGTCAGGGGAGAGGAGGAGGTGCCTGCCTCCCATGGCCTTCTACTTGATTCTGCTAAGTTCGAGGGTCCGGCGGTGGAGGTTTTTCCCTCGGGAGGGGGTCCAGGGCTGGTGGTCTCGGTTCCCTCTTCTTCTGTCGTGATGTCGGAGCTGCAGGTGGCGGTTCCGCTTTTTGAAGGGGGCTCGGGGCAGGTGGCCTCGGCGCCCTCTTCCCCTCTCGCGGTGGACGAGGCCTCGGTGGTGGAGGTTGTATCTTCGGGAGAGGGTCCGGGGCAGGAGAGTTGATTTGTGGTCGTTGAGAGCACGTACAAGGTTGTCACATCTGTTGTACGATATCACACGGGGTACCTCTCTCCCGTGGCCACAAATATGGAAACTTGGAAAGTGAGAGAGGGGGACATGTACGATGCCTTGAAAAGGAGCAAGAGAGAGACATAGTCCCAGCAAACCTCTCAGCGACGATGGTACACTGAAACGTTCGGTGCATAGTTCATTTTATTATTATTAAGACTCGCTAAAGTTAGCCGACAAATTTCATTTTTAGTCTTAGAGCCGAACTGTATGTTCCTTCCGACTTTTACGTCCCTATAAAGGCTTTAGCGTGGAATTAATGTTTGGTCATTCTAGCCAATAACCAACTAGACCAACAACCTTTTTTCTATGTTTGTAACCGATAGATTATTTGTATGTACGCAAAACAACCAAGAATCACTGACCCAATATAAAGAAAAAAATCATGAAATGGTAGGATAGAAAGAGATAACATGTAGGACAATTTGTTCATCGCCCTTGGAACAAGGTTGATGTCGTTGTTTGTCAACAGATCCAACGGTCATAATCTACCAAGCCACGATGGTAATTATGTGAGTTGCCATACTGTTACCGGCATTCTTATCTTCATATGCTACAACTATCAATTTGGCACTAATGTCCTAGTTACCATCACTATTGGAAAAAGGCTTATACGTGAACCCAATGAGTGGTGGGCGAGGCGGGCTCCCGTCACTTCTATTTTTGAAAACAAGCAGTGGCGGGTAGCAAAAGCTGCCTCCCACAACTAAGAGCGTAATTGGGGCGGCAGAACTCATTGCCCGCCATAGGTATAATCTCCCAGGCGGGACTTGTTTGCGTAACTCAGCATCGACAGACTCCACCTAGCACCCGCCACAGGTAGATGACCAAGCAGTGGCGAGTGGTGACTAGCAACCGCCACTAATTTTCCTTGCCGGATGTCCGGTCTTGGTAGAACATAGCTGTGGCGGGTCCTGCTTACTGCCTGCCGGTGGTAGGTTAAAGAACCAGGGGCGGGACGCCGGCCGCACCCGCCACTGCTACTATCTTTTTTTAAATTCCAGCGGGGACTGGATGCAAATTACGTCCGCGCAGTCGGCCGCAAAAGCCAATCGCGTACCAACACCACCACGCTACGCTCATATATTGTACTCCCTCTGTTTTTATTTACTTCGCATATTAGTTTTGGTCAAAATCAAGTTTTACAAACTTTGACAAAGTTTATAGACAAAAATATTAACATATACAATAATAAACCAATACCATTAGATTCGTTGTTGAATGTACTTTCACATCATATAGATTTGTTATGCTAAATATTTATATTCTTTTCTATAAATTTGATCAAATTTTAGAAAGTTTGACTTCAGTCAACTCTAATATGCGGAGTAAATAAAAATGGAGGGAGTACATGATGGTACACCGATCCCAAATAAATTAATGATTTGATTATAAAAAAGAATAACGTAACCAAACTGCTCCCAAGTAGCTTCTCTAGTTGGGCCAGCCCCAGCCCACTATACTCACCCATGTCTGTTTGCCCAACAATTTGAGGGGCGCCCCTATGTATCGCATTCAGCAAGACAGAGGAAACCCCTGCTGAAGGGTGCCGCAAGTTGGGCTGACACAGGCGCGCGGGAAACAACAACCTCAATTTCTGTTTTTTTTTACATTTTTTGTTTCCATTTCTGGCTTTCTTTTTTTACTTTTGTTATACTTTCCAATATTCTAAATACATATATTACAAAAACCACTCTCCATAAACCATTTTAAAATGTTGACCAAGCATTTGAAAAATATTAAATGTGTATAGAAATCATCTATATAAAAAAACCAAATGTGTACAAAACAATTTGATCATGTATTTAAAAAAAGTTAATCATGCATTTGAAAAAGATGTTGAAGAAGTGTTTGAAAAGGTTAAGCAAGCATTTGGAAAATGTTAAATGTATATGGAAAAAATGTTGACCATGTATTAAAAATATGATGAAAAAATTGATCCTGTATGTAATTTTTTCAATCAAGCATTTAAAAAAATGTTGAACAATTATTCGTAAAAAACTTATTTGTGTATAGAAGAAATGTTGACCATGTATTCAAAAGTTGATGAAATTTTTTGACCGTGTATATAAAAATGTTATCAAGCACCTGAATTTTCTTTAAATAAGTATTTGAAAAATGTTAAATGCGTTTATAAAAACATGTTGACCATGTATTCGAAGAATGTTAATGGTTCATTTAGAAAATGTTAATCAAGCATTAAAAATGTTAAATATGCGTAGAAAAAATGTTGACCATGAATTAGAAACTGTTAATCTTGTATTCGAAATATGTTAATCAAGCATTTGAAAAATATTAAAAGTGTGTATTGGAAATATGTTGACTATGTATTAAAAAAATGTCAATCATTTATCTGAAAAATGTTAAAAGTGTGCATAGAAAAAATGTTGACCATGTATTACAAAAATGTTAATTTGGATTCGAAAGATGTCAACGAGTTTAGAAAAATGTTGTTGACATGTAAACAAAATTTAGAATTAAAATCAAAAGAAACAAAGAAAATCAAAAAAAAAGTAAACAAAAAAGAAATAAAATAAACCAAAAAATAAAAAATCAAACTGAAGAAACAAATACAAAAATAATTTTAAAAACCAGGAGAATAAAAAAGAAGGGAAACAAAAGAAAATGAAAAAAGCATTGAAAAGTAAGAAAGAAAAAAACGAAGAAAAGATAAGTAGAAAAATGTGTAAAAGACGGCTCTTTTCCTTCTAGTAGGTCGCGTCCTACATATTGTACACGAACTCGATGTTGGCTCAGTGGCTAATAGTGCTGCCAAGCAATGAGGAGATCCCATGACCGGTCCCTCACGCGCACCTATGCTTAGCTCTATTTTTTCTGAATATATGCGCTAGTGGGCCGGCCTGATAATCTAGCGCTCGATGAGAGAGGTACTTCTGTCTCGTTGTTCGCGAGGTATAGCACTCGTGCAATTCGAGAGTCAAATCAGAAATTCCGATCCGACGCTAAAAATCCTCGAGGAAGCTTGAAGTGTGCGAAAAATAAGCTGCGTATACGTCCAAAAATGAGGGCACTAGGCGGTCTCAGTGGACTCCTGTCCACAAAACGTCCGGACGTGTGCGCGGACAGGATCCGACGGAGCCCCATTTTTCCGCGTGGGCAATGACGTCCTCATTTCCATGCGTTCCCATACACATAGATCATTCAATGATACAAACAATTCAAATATTAAAATGTCGTAAAAAAATCAACAATAAGTAATTCAAATAGAAAACTAATGGTTTCCTACATGAATCCACTTATGCTTCACAAGATCATGGATTAGTTGCACATGCGCTTATTAATGTCAAAGTTATCGATGCATCTATAGAAAGTTGACAAGATGCTCTGGATCTTCTTTTAGGAGGCGAACATGTACCTTAGGACTATAAAATATGACGAATGGCGAGCATCGTCAGCCTCATCCTTTACATTTATGTTATGCATGATACATCTTATTTTTAGAGTGTCAAATCACCACCGTTCGTTTTCTATCGTTTTAAGTATATAATAGATTATATGTCAAAACTGAAACTCACAACTCAATTACAATAATGTAAAATTCTCTTTAAATTTTAAAAAATTAATGTTGTCTGAAACCTATGAAACTTTGCATGATGTCATGGCAGGTGTATTGTGTGGTTCAATTTTTTAGAATATTAGAAAATGCTATGATGTAGATTTTTTTTAAGCGGCTAGAGTACAAGTTCGAGCTTGGATCATTTTAGGCTGGTTCAAGCTAACTCAAACTGAGTTTAAAGTGACCCAAGCTCGAGTTCTGCTTTAATTACAGACCTATATGACTCCAATATCTTCCATAAAAATGCGGACTATATACTTACAAATAGTATGCACATCTTTATCTCAAAATGTACTTCTAAAATATGTAATATTTTATTTGATAAATATCTGCTACGATTGAAATTAGCTGTTAAAGTTTACCTCGGGATACCGTCTTAATATTAAGCATGACAACTTCTCTTGTGGGGCTGACAGGAGTGGTGTGAAAATTAAGTGTGTCAGAATCTCACAACTATCCATTATCCATGGCTGCGCGATTGAATCAGGAACTTCTAATCCAACTTCGATTAGATTGGCCAGCAAAATATCAACACTTCTTAATGTATACACATTTGTACATGTCTCCAGGGCAACTTGACCGGGACTCAAGACCAACCTTGGCTGGTCTTCTAGCTGTGAGCCTGTGACCAAGCGTATGTTTGTGGACGAGAGAAGAAAAGAGAAGATTCAAAGAAGCCACAGCCGCACGATCGAGAGTTTATTTGTGGTCGTTGAGAGCGTGTACAAGGTTGTCACATCTGCTGTACATATATATCACACGAGATACCTCTCTCCTGTGCCCACATATATGGAAACTTGGAAAGTGAGAGAGGGAGACATGTACGATGCCTTACAAAGGAGCAAGAAAGAGACATGTGTCCTAGCAAACCTCTCAACGACGATACTACAAACGAAACGTTTGGTGCATAGTTCATTCTATAAGAATCGCTGAAGTTAGCTCACAAATTTCATTTTTAGGCTTAGAGCAGAACTGTTTGTTCGTCTATGTTGGTTTCTCCCACCCGACTTTTATGTCGCTATAAATGCTTGAGGGTGGAATTAATGTTTGATGTTATAGCCAATAACCAACTAGACTAACAACCTTTTTTCTATGTTTTGTAACTGATAGCTTATTTGTACGTACGCAAATACACCAAGAATCATCGACCCAATTTAAACAAAAAAAATCATGAAATGGGATGAGCAGGTGATAACCCATAGGACAATTTGTTCATCGCCCTAGGAATGAGGCTGGTGTCGGTGTTTGTCGTCAGATCTAACGGTCATGGTCTACCAGGCCAAGAGGGTAATTATGTGAACCATACTGTTACCGGAATTCTTATGTTCAAATGCTACAACTATCAACTTGGCAATAATGTACTAGTTACCATGTGTGTATGCTAAAATCACCAACACGACAATTATTTAGTTACTCAATTGTAAACTCTATGATTATTATGTAGTTACACACTTGCATATATCATCGTTACCAACATAGCAATTATGTAGTTACCCAGTTGTTCAGGCTATAATTAGTAACATCACACAAATATGTTACCAAGTTGCCCATGTTACAGTTACCAACCCAACACAACTCACTACACCATAACTGTTGATTGGTGGGAATTAACTGTAGGGAGAAATACCTGAATAAAGGCAACCGGAAATTATGTTACTGCCACCAGAAATACTTAAGGGCAGAGAATTGCTTGCGGGAGTTGACAAATGAGGACATATACACTGCAGACAATATTTTTTTTCATTGTAACTGTTGGCAAAGCTCAAGCATGGCCCGCTGCTTGCCGGGACCGTCTGTGGCGCGGGAATGAAATAATTGGGTCCAAATGCGCTGGCACGAAAGAGGGCGCGAGAGTCGAAAACAACCAAAAATAGTTATATTCACGGCCCTAGCCAGTTCTACCCAAATTAGAGCCTCCTCTCCAGACCTCCTCCCCGACCAATGTCGTTGTCGACCCCCTCCACCCTCGACCGCAACCACCATGGCAGAACCCCTCCTATAACATGTCTGGCCGTGTATTTTTTTGTGAGGTCTCATGATATTTATCTTCGTGTGTATTATGTGAAAGTATGCACAACAGGCTGAACTAGAGAGAGGGGATGCACCATCTTCCATAGCTAGCCATATGTCGGAGAATAGCTCTGATGAGCAAGAGTCTTGAAAAGCTATGAAGACCTTACCATGGATGTTTCGTAGTCAATTAACGAGACACCTACTAACATTGCTGGTTTTCTAGACCTTTTGCCAACACATGCGTGACTTTGGCCTGAATATCGCATTGTGTTTACCAAGATGGGGTCGAATTGTTCTTGGGGACTTTCATAAGCGAGAAATAGTAGAACTTTTTTTCATAATAGTAGAACTATTAATTTGCAAAAAAAAAACAGTAACTATTGGTAGGTGTCTAATTTCTTTCAATGCATAGTACGTGTAGAACTATTTCATCTTGGTGGGTGGTGTACAGGGCTAATTTATTTGTAGGTATTGATTTTGTTTCATACTAGAGCAATATAAATGAGGACGCCTTTGCTCAAGAATTTCAGCAGTGATTCAAGAGACCGTGTATTCAATTGATGTACGTAATTTATTGTGGGGGCAATATTTACCCTTTTTTGTTTCTTTAACACAGTTCAGATGCACACACTCATACATATGTACATACACTCATCTCAATGAATGCACACACGCACACCCTATCCCTACGAGCACCCTCGAGAGATTGAGTCGGCACATCATCTTGAGATTGACGAAGTTGCCACAGACGCCTTTGTAGTCAATGGGGACATATCTACCACTGAACGCACATTGTTGGAAGGCATGAAATAAACTCGGAAAAATCCAAGCACCTCTAGGACATTAACTCTGGTGGGTTATGATAGCATTGTCCTCCGAATCATCCAACCACAGATTGGTTCACCCATTTTTAGTTGTATATGGCAATATTTTAGCTAACCATTTTACCATAGTAACAGCATAACGATTTGTTTCTTCTGTGTGGGCATGAGTTAACATCAAGTACGTCAGTTGCTTACCTTTGCATCGAGACAAACAGCGACGATTGTACGACCTCCTGTGCATATAGTAGGTCGACAAGATGAGGCCCTCCTATTTTGCGTGCATGCAAATCATAAAGGGAAAATTCTGGTTGTACCCCATACCATTGTACACTCTATCCTCACCGTTCATTTTTGCATCAAAATTCATGCAGGCAAGTTTCATTTTTTATTTCTCCCAAATAAAAGAACATTTAAACTCGAAACTTTGCAGATCAACATCACACATGTACTACTATGTGCAAAAAAGTTTTGGAGTTTTTTGCGTAACATAATTGGTAAAATATAACTCATTCAAAATTTGAAATTTGAATAATTTATGTTACATAAAAAAAACCAAAAACATTTTATACAATGAGATTCCTGTGTATAGCTGACCTGTAAAGTTTCATGGTCAAATGATCTCTTGTTTAGAAGAAACAAAAAAGATAACTTTTTATATAAGAATAGCATGAATCTTGAAGCAGATTGGACGAACAAGATAGAGGGTGCACCACTATTGGGATACAACAAATCAACACTTGATTGTAAATCGATGAGAACTTTTGTTTTTTTAATCAAGTCGATCGATGAGAGCTGTGGGGACTGGTGTTTCCTATTCGATGGCCTTTCCGTCAAGTAGTCGCTGAAAAAACACAGGCTAGCCACAAGTGAGCGTTAGATGGACGGGCCCATTTAGGGCTAGTTAGTTGCTGAGGGAACCCCTATTTTTTGCACTTTTTGGGAGGTTCCTGAAGGATTTTGGAAACCTTCTAGATGGTTCGTCAATTGTTTGTTTTTCTATCTTGTTAATTGGGTTCTTTTTGTCTTTTTCTTTTTTGTTTCAGTTTTTTGCTTTCATTATTTTGTTTCAAAAATTCTCAATTTTCCAAAAATGTTCATAAAACTGAAAATATCTGTATTTTCCAAAAAATATTGGCAAATTTAAAATATGATCATGATTAAAAAATGCACATTTCCAAATATTGTTCATAAAATTTTATTTATTTTTGCATTTTCAAAAACGTTTGTGATTTCCAAGAACTGTTCAGAATTTTTAGAAAACAATTCAAAATATTCAAATTGTATTCATGATTTAGAGAATGTTTGGAAAATTCAGAAAGTGTTAGAAGTTTTTAAATTATTCGGAATTTAAAAAAATCAACTTTTTTCAAAATAAAATTTTACTTTTAAATTATTTTGAAATTGGAAAAATTGTTCATGTTTTCAAAGCTAGTTGTCAATTGTTTTCCTAAAAAAATCACTACAGTAAATCAGGTCAGTTCGCTATAGTGCCTCGCTCCTGTTTGCTACAGTAGTAAGGTCAATATGTGACAGTGTCCGTCCGGTTTTACTACAGTGCCATGTTTTCCGCTAGCTTCACTGCGTGCATGAGTTGGCCGACCGTCTGTGTGTTTCCCCGCCAATCACCCGCAAAGAGTGGCAGATAGGACGTCTCGAGTGGACCGACCATCCTATTTCGGCTCATGGGTCTTTAGCACGTTGGCCCAATCCTCTCCCTCATTTTTCTTCCATTTTTTGGACGATGGAAGGTAATGCTCAGCTTTATTTGCCCGTACCTTTGGTCTTTTTGGATGATGAACTTCCTTTTTTTAGGAGGGCTTCCTATTTGATACTCATTGTGTGAACATGTCAAGCAAAGCCAACTACTGGGCCACCCCAAGTAGGCTAACTGATAGTTGTTCATTCATTGACTTCCTCATTTCTTTGGTTGGATATATAATGAAATTTTCCTTTCGCTCATTTCTATTTCTTTCTCCATTTTACCCTTTTTTAACTTGTTTTTTGGTTTTATTTTTTAACCTTTTTTATAATTCAAGAATATTCTGTAAAATTCACAAATAATTTTTATTTAGCGAACGGATGTAAATCCTTTAAAATTTTATAAATGCATGAATATTTATATAAAAATAAATTTAAGCTTTTTTTAAACTCGTGGTCAATTTTCAAATACATGTACATCTTTAAATTTGTGAGTATTTATTAAATTCATACATTTTTTAAAATATTGTCATAATTTTTTGAGTAAACAAGCATATTTAAAATACCAAAATATTGTCTAAGTTTCTGGTTTTTGAAAAAATATTAGTCAACATTTATTGAATTCTTAGTCATTTTTTAAACTCAAGAACATTTTTTAATGTAAGAATTTTTAATTCATGATTTTTTGCAGATTTTGAGAATAAATCTAACATATAAAATATGGGAAAACCATTTGAAAACAGGAAGAAAAAAAACCTAAGACACAACCATTGGAAAACCGAATGAAGTGAGGAGAATAATACAGGTGCTTGAACTGGGCCAACCCACATAATTCATGCACGTGTGTTTGGTCGTCAAATTGAATCATAGAGTGTCATAAGCGGGGTGTTTGAAGTGACCTTGGGCCTTGTAGCCACAGCAACAGTCCATATACAAAAGAGAAAACTCAGAAAATTAACATAAAAGGTGAATAAAGAAGAGTCCAAGGACGATGGGCCTTCTTGCCGTCCATTATTTCACTCCTCCTTGTCAATGTCCTCCTGGTGCCCCCACATCTCGTTCCTCGGCCTTCACTTCATGTACTTTAGTTCCTTTTTTCTTCTACTTTTCGTGAGTTACTTTGCATTCATTCGACTTATGCATCGCTTTTTTCATAGGCGAAATGGCTCATCGTGGTTCTTCCTAATTGTCCGACAATGCATAAAACTCATTGAGCAAGTCGAGGGGTGTGTGATTGAGACCAACTAGCCATCCAAAGCCTTTTTCATAACTTCTCAAGCTTTGTTGATCAACATTAACAAACATAGGGATCCATAGGGAGCCATGCAGTTGCCTAATTCATAAGTGGTAACCATGATCAAGAGAAAGGGACTACTTAGCAATATTATGAACTTCGGCGTTGGACTCCCGCACTTTAAAAATGACTAAGTTGTAACGGCCGAATGTTTTTTCCCATAGTAAACTTTAGATCAACCGTACCAACACCATGAACAAAAGCATATGACATGTTTCCCATCAGCACGGCTGCAGTCCTTGTGACCTGATAAGAAGAAAACATGAAGATATCAAAACACACATGTATATTGGCACTCATGTCAATCCACTAAGCAGAAGAATGACATATTGAAAGAATCAATAGGAAATTTACCATAATGGTCATGGAGGGATCAACAATCTTGTCGCCAACAACACTCAAAACAACACATGCAAAGAAGGTGTATGTAGCCTGGAAAACTTGCTTTGTTTGCGAGTTAGTGGTCCCTCTGGTGTGCCCTTGGAAGCATAAAAATAGTTCATGGTGGTTAACCAAAGAACTACCCTGACATGCCATCTCTTGTAATTCACACCCTTGGACGTGGGAGGTTTGAGGGTTGTGGCAAAAGCAGTTGGAGAAACTGCCTAACCAAATCAGGTTTTTGGATTGTTGAATATATGAGCTATTTCCCATTAAGTTTAATGCAAAAAATAGACCAAACATGATAATCATAATAGAAATGATAATTGGTTCCAGTAACGAAGTACTGAATCATGCAATTGGGTAAATAAGCGACAAGCATCGTATCAATGTCTATTCCTAGTATAGTCTAAACACAATCCCTAGTTGGAGGGACAAGAACACATATAGTGTGGTGAAAGAAGAGGAATTTGTGTCAGTAGCCATGTCGCCGAAGAGATTGTCGGTGTCGGGGAAGTGGTCGTGCACAACCATGGTGGAGAAGAATCTAGAAGTCGCACAAGAACGATCCCCAAAAAACTTCAATGCCCCTCTCTCATACATGATCACAAGAGTCAGTGTTTCGGAGGCATGTTGTCACATCGCGGCACATACAGAGAAGCCAAATGGGAAAGCACTATGTGGCACAAAGCTCTGAAACCGAAGTGGCAGTGTTGGTGAAAGAGAAGCAACCTCTAATAGACTCTAGAAGACTACACTTAAGACAAAGAGGAGATGGAGTGAAACAGCCACAACCATTTAGGCTCCTTTTTCACTAGTGCGAAAATGTTTCGGCATCTTTATTTCGTGATAAAAAGATCAAAAACACGTACACATGTCTTTTGTGCTAGTTTGGCATTGCTCGGCTTGATCACGAAATACGACGCGTGTGCGATACGAGCGGCAGCGGAGGAGGAGCGTGCACGTATGTGTGCTCTTCTCAACATCTTAATGGTGTGTAAAGTCAACCTATAATATATGTGGGTCAAACACACCATCAATCACAACTGGGGTGGGACTAAAATTTTCACATTCCATTGTCATGCAATGAATTTGTCTTTGGATCTCTGAGATATCACTGGAATTATTGGAAATAATAAATGCCATAAAATCCCAATAATTTCAATGACTTGTGCAAAGTTGTTGGTTCACGTGTATACAACCCTTACTTTCACTTTATGACACATCATAAAAAATCCTATGTGACAAAATCTACCAACATCTATCTTAAGGTATTTCCAACACCGACCCTCAAACCGCCCGTATCTATCCGGACGCAACTGTCTGGATCACGCAAGCCATCTAACGCCGACCCTCATCGGTCTGTGCAGAAGTCCGGACCATAATTTTCCCGCATAGTAGAAACAAACTAGGGGGCTTTGCCTGAGTCTGGACATGAGCCACGTAGGACTCTGACACCCCCGACCCACCAAAAACTGAGGCGGAGCCCGCCCTTTTGTAGTTGGTCGCACTATTTTCGCGGCAAAATCACCCACTCTCTTCTTCCATCCCGCCGCTCTGCACCAAATTCCTGCCCTTTTCCCCATTCTCTTCCTTTCTCCCACCGCCGATCCATGGGCCCGAAGGAGACTCTGATAGAGATGGAGGTGGTGGAGGATCCGATCATCACACTCGCCCAACAGATTAAGTTGGCGACATAGCATAATCGCCGCGTCAAAGCTAAGGCCACAAAGGAGGGAATGCTCAAGAAGCAGAAGGCCGGTGGCGGGTGTGCTAGTGGCGGACGAGGCGGTGGGCGTGTAGTTCACGGACGTGGTGGAGGTCGGGCCGCGGGGCCTCGCCCACCGTGCGGACGCCGCAATGGCCGGAGCATTACAAGGCTCCATACTACTACGCCGCCAAGTAGCTGGGCAGGATGTCCCCGGCATCCGATGTGCCATTCATCATCGACGTCAACGCGGCGCCGCTGCTTTTATCTGAGGTGATCTAGCGCGCGCTATGGACACTTATTTGAATTTCAAATTGCCCTTTACTGGCAGACATATAGTGGATAGCTCTTTGGGTGGCTGGCTCCTGCATCGTTCGCGGACTAATCCTCCCTGTCCGCTGACGGATTCGGTGTCCGGTTTGCGGGTCATCGGTGGAAATGCCCTTACAATTATTGGAGATGTCCTATTGCAAAATTTTCTTGTCCGCCATGTAATATGCACGTGTAACTAATCAATGATTGGTCGTAGTATGCCGCTCGCTCCCGGTTTTTTTTTTAAAAAAAGGAGGATGACCCCCGGCCTCTGCATCTGGAAGATGCATACGACCACTTTATTGATTATTTCCGAGGACCGTACAAAGTATTACAACAATGTGTCTGAATTCACCATCTTGGCAACATATGCCGCTACTCCTATCCAATATGATGAAGGGGTGCTAGCTGGGCCACTACCCAAACCACTCACCTAAGCCTAACATCAAAAGCCGGAAGCCGAAACTCATTCGGAAGCCCCAGCCGAGCCACATACCGGGTCTGGGGCACAATCCGGTCAGACGCACTCGTTTGTCGTCGCCGCCATCTTCCACAGGTCTTCAGATCATATTGAGGCTTCTACCTTGTCTGGCCACTCTGCCATCGACGTCACCATGACGCCAGACAACAACCTCCTCCTGCGCGAGCCCATCTTCGCGCATCGGACGCCGAGTCTCCACAGCGCCATGCCATCGATCTCCGCCGCCATCAATGTGTGAGATGAAGCACCGCTCCACCATCCCTCCAGCCAGCACTTGCTCCAAAACGATGCCCCCAGAAGGGAAAGCGATAGAAGGCCATCATCATCCGATCCGGAAGACCCAGATCTGGGGTTTCCCCCTGAGCACCCCGAGCCTGATGGTGCAGACTGCCGACGATGCCTCGACCATTGGCAGTAGCTCCACCAGACGAGCGTCGCCTACGTCGCCGCAGCCTCCAAGATGAAGCTGACCAGAATGCATGTGTCGACACCGAACCACCACCACTTCCACCGCCGCTTGAGCATCCCCCGAGCAACGCCTTCAGGAAGGAGCACGCCACCGTGGTGTCGTCGTTGCTTGGAACAGGGGGGTCTGAGGTTTTCACCTGAGCTCCTGGGAGGGGTGGAAGGAAGGAGGTCCTCTCCGAAGCCTCCAACGAGGGAAGCAACACCCAAAGGCACTGCCATCGGAGTGGCCGCCACGCCGGCCAAGAGATTCCCCCGGAACCCTTCCAGCCACCGGATCTGCAAGGCCAGCACCCAAGAACGGTGACCGAAGCCACCAAGGGCCGGATCCGCTGCAGATCGGAGTAGATCGGGGTCGAGGACGAACATCACCATGGCCACCAACATCCAGCGAAGAACCGCCGCCGCAGCCGAAGCCCAGCACCTCCCCGCCATCCACATGGCCAGGGAAGTGGCCCACCTGTCCACGTCGGCGCCGCCCGCCGCCAAGCTGCGCCGCGTGCCACCAGCCAGGGCCGCCGCCATGGATCCGAGGCTCCCCGCCCGAGGAGGAGACGCCTGGATCCCTGCCGCCACCTTCACCAGTACCACGCGGCGGCGCCGGTGAGTACCTCGGGCGGCGGCGGAGAGGGGGGACGCGCAGGGAGGAGCGGGTCGGGGCGATTAGGGTTTGCCCCCGAGTCGCCTCAGAGGAGGCGGCGCGGGGGTTACGACGCGGAGCTGCTTCTGATTGTGTTTGAGCGTTGGTAACTCGTCAACATCTCCCGCACGCTCATGGAAAAACTGAAACTAGCTATAAACCAGACACTCGTGCATCATGTGCTAGCTGGTGCTAATGCGTGTGTGGAAGAGAGAATGGATCCAGACAGTGAATGTACGGGTCGACGGACACCCACAGAAACCCGGCCCCAGTGCAAGATTACAAATCAAGGCTGAGGCTGACCTCCACCGTGGAATCCATTCAGTACTGTTGTTATATAAGTGGTGGAGCGTGCAGCAATTTTATGAGGTGCCAATGGAAACACTTCGAAACGTTAAAGAGACCGAAAGATTTCGTAGAGACTAGGGGACCGGGATGGTCACCAAGACCCTCCGCCACTGGTTACTAGGACAAATTGACAGTGAAAGAAGAGATATTTTCTCATCTCCAAGGAATACAGGCCACGCATGAAACAAGTGTAATTCAGGGATGAATAATAAACAAACCAATAATCGCTTAAGCAACGGTTCTGCAGTAAATCTAGAAATTATCCCTGAGAAAGGGTCTGGATAAAGGACACCATATGACTACCTCAGGGGCCTTCTCTGATATTGGCAAATGGAAAATTCACAAAGATGATCAAACTGAAGTAGTATATCTCTAACTATTCAAATAATTATATGAACGCGAGTACGTCTACGATGCATGGAACCACGTGGAGGAACTGTAGCCAAGCTAGCTAGCTCCCCGGATGTCCTACAAATACCCAGAGCTAACCAAGTTAGATGCACCAAGCAAGAGTGCCTTCGAACACAAGTCTTAAAACACCCCTTTGTCACCCCCAACCTATCTATTCCACAGCTTTCCATCTATTCTAGTCCATATGGGCATATAGCATCCTGACCAGCTCATGCAATATGACTCTTGGTACGCTGGTTATAGTTATCATGGCTACCTTGCTGTTGTATTTTCTCAGAAAAAACAAAAGAGTGGTATTGTCCCAGCGGCAACGGGCACGACGAGGTCTGCTGCCCCCGGGGCCTGCCACACTGCCCATCATCGGGAACATGCACCAGATGGTTTGGAACAAGCCGGCAGTGTTCCGGTGGATCCATCGCCTTCTCAAAGAGATGAACACAGACATCATGTGCCTCCGTCTCGGAGCTACTCATGTCATTGTTGTGACATGCCCAGAGATAGCCTGTGAGGTACTACGGAAGAAGGATGAAGTTTTCGCTTCTCGTCCCACCACCTTCGCCTCGGGTACATTCAGCTTGGGGTACAAAGGCTCCGTCTTGTCACCGCATGGAGAGCAGTGGAGAAAGATGAGGCGTGTCCTCACCTTGGAGATCCTCACCTCGTCCATGGAGCAGAAGCTCCACCACCTACGGAAAGAGGAGTACGACCACCTTGTAAGGTATATTAACAACAGCGCTTGTTGTGTCATGATGCCACATGCAAAAAACATTGTTAACGTGCGGCATGTGGCACAACATTTCTGTTGTAACCTGATAAGAAGGCTTGTGTTTGGTAAGAGATACTTTAGCAACGTACCGTCTTCGTCGACTAATGGGCCTGGACATGAGGAGGAGGCACATGTTGGCGCTCTTTTCACGGCCCTCAACCATGTGTACAGCTTCTGCGTGTCGGACTACATCCCAGCCCTGGTAGGCCTGAACTTGGATGGCCATGAGGAGGTTTCCGTGGATGTCATGAGAACAATTAACCGGTTGCATGACCCTATCATACGGGAGCGGATCTGTGAAAGATCATCCACTCTTGAGAAAGGTGGTGAAAATAAAGAGGTGAGAGACTTTCTGGACGTCCTAGTTCATCTTAAAGATGCAGAGGGACAACCGTTGCTATCCCTACAAGAAATAAGAGCCCAAACAGCGGTTAGTACGATCTACCTCAGCAGAAAATTAATTCATTATTCTTCAATCATATATTAAACCTTTTTGTCGTTGTATTGTATTGATTGCTTTATTTATTCCAACATCGACCAATGTAGGAAATGGTGCTTGCAGCAGTCGATAACCCATCAAATGCGGTTGAGTGGGCGCTCGCCGAGATGATAAACAGGCCAGAGATCATGCAAAAAGCAACCGATGAACTCGACGCTGTCGTTGGTAAAGATAGACTAGTCCAGGAGTCTGACATTCCTCGGCTAAATTACCTCAAATCGTGTATCCGGGAGGCCTTCCGCATACACCCATACCATGCTCTTAATTTACCCCATGTTGCAATGGTGGACACCACTATCGCCGGCTACACCATCCCAAAGGATAGCCACATCCTTTTAAGCCGGCTTGGACTTGGCCGAAACCCCAAGATCTGGAGCGAACCACTTGAGTTTCGTCCTGAGAGGCATTTGAATACCGTGAATGTTCTTCTCATTGAGCCGGGCCTACGTTTCATTTCTTTTAGCAGTGGAAGAAGGGGTTGTCCTGGGATTTCACTTGGCACCTCGATCACAATGATGTTATTTGCAAGGATGCTGCAGGCCTTCACTTGGACAAAACCGGTAGGCGTTAAAAATATCAGTCTACAGGAAGGCAATGCAAGCCTCGCCCTACTTGAACCCCTTGTTTTGCAAGCTCAACCGCGCTTGGCCGCGTATCTCTATAGATGATACGATTAAGTAGATTTGATCATTTTTCTCAATTTTATATTGGTAATATTATCTGGAACAATTGCGGGCGGCATTTAGTCCTTGGCAATATACTAGATACTAGTACACTTGTGCGGAAATAAAGAAACAATTGATGATTCATGCTATAATTAATGTAACTAGCATTAGGGCGTCATCTTTAGTGTATCCCGTCTTCTAGGTGTGAGCATGTGAGTGACATCAGTCCTAGTCACTGGCCGGTCTTCAATGGCTTGGCTACATATGGTCAAGTACTGCAGAAAGATTCTCTCTCTGTGAAGAAGAATCAAAGCAACCACGCTCGCTCAATCATGCTTTAATTTGTGGTTGTTGGGAGGACGTATGAGAATGTCACATTTTCACTCTGTATATGGAGACATGGAAAGTGTGAGAGAGAGAGAGAGAGAGAGAGAGAGAGAGAGACGTAATGGCTCGCTCCCAAGCTCAATTTGTGGTTGTCGACAGTATGTATGATGATTGCTATGCACTCCCTCTTGTTTCAAATACAAGTCTTTCTAGAGATTTCAATATGGACACATATGGGTGTATATAGACGTAGTTTAGAGTGTAAATTCATTCATTTTGCTTCACATGTAGTCCATATTAAAATCATTAAAAAAACTTATATTTAGGAACGGAGGGAGTAGTCCACAGTGGCAATACGTACGATCATGAATTCATGTACAGCAGATAGACAGCGTGTGTGTGCTTGGACGAGAGAAGAAAAGAGAACAGTCAAAGCAGCGTGTGTGTGGGCGAGAGAAAAGAAGAGAACATTCAAAGCAAACACAGTTGCACGACGATCACGGGTTAATTTGTGGTCGTTGACAGAGAGTGCGTACAAGGTTGTCACATCTGCTGTATATCACACGAGATACCTCTGTCACATATGGAAACTTGGAAAGTGAGAGAGATAGAGACAGAGAGAGAAAGAGATGTAC
>NC_057799.1:10946391-10988488 GCF_018294505.1 Triticum aestivum | reverse complement strand
GAATGGGACGATAAAACGTTCCCAGCAAACCACACAGCGACGTTTTAAGAATGGGACAACAAAACGTTCGGTGCATAGTCCATTTTCAGAATGACGAAAGTTAGCTGGCAAACGTTTCATTTTTAGGTTTAGAGCCGAACGGCTTGGCTAAATGCTTGAGGGTGGAATTGAATTCTTGACCTCAGGTGTTTGGTCCTCTTTTTTTTTTAAAACAACGAAACTTTATTCATTAGAGATAATTAATACATAGTTTGTAAGGAGCATTACAATTTCATTGAACGGTTCCTCGAACCAAACAGAAGACAAGGAAAATCTAGCTAATCTAGCAAGCTCATGCGCTACTTTATTTGCTTCTCTATTACAGTGTTCATATCTAGTTGTAATGAAATCGCAAGCATAATGAAAGTAGTCATTGAAAAGTGTTGCTGCCGCGCCCGCTGACTGTCCTCCATCATGCGTAATCTCAATCACCTCCATGTTGTCTGAGTTAATAATAAGGTGATTACATCCCGCCCTTTGTGCCATTGTTAGACCAATACATCCGCGCAACAGTCAATCTTCCCATTCCCTCCAGCAATAAACCTGCCTCTGTCGTCTCTCAGGACTGCCCCCATCGTTCCCCTAAGCAGGTCATGGTCAAAAGAAGCATCAACGTTCAGTTTCACAAAACCTCTGGGTGGACAAGATCATCCCTCCTTCGTAGAAGCCTTGGGGGACGATGCATTTACGAAATTTGTGGTAATGGCTAGAACACCCATGGAAATCTGAAGTGCATTTTGAGTTTTCTCCTTGTGCATCAGCTTTCGTCTTTCCCACCATAAATACCTTGTTGAAACGGCAATCATCTCTCACACATTGTGATAACCCATTATCCTCAATTTTGGTCCGGAATAAGTAATAAGTACTCCAACACTGCCTCTCCAGCACGGTCAATCTCACGAGCTTTATCAATAATATCATGCATCCCTAGCCTTTCAGAAATTTCCTGCTTTGCTACAATGGAACATCATGTGCTTCGTATCTTCTAATCCTTCAGAGCAACAGGGACAAATATATCTATTAGCGAGCGTAACCCGGCATGGGAGTGTTCCATGTAGTGTACACCATAATTTTTTTTACTTTTGCCAGACAAGCTAACTTCCAGATCTTCTCCCAGATAGGGTTAACTGTGGTTCGCCCGATCCCATTAGAGTATTTTAATTTGCGGCCGTACTGGTGGTTCCACTCCATGGAATAAGCTGACCGAATCGAAAACATACCATTTTTCGTATAACTCTAGGCAACGAAATCTGGCATACCATGTTGTGAGAGTGGAATTGAGAGAATCCGTTGTACATCGATGGGCCGCATAATTTGTCTAACTAAGTCTTCATCCCAATTATTGGAAGCAGGATTAATGAGATCACCCACCTAAGTTAACAGATGTCCCCCCTTAGGCGTTACAATTTTCCTAGTAGCACAATTTGGGATCTAGTCATCTTCCCAAATGTTAATTTTTGGTTCATTCCCCACTCGCCAGATATAGCCTCGTTTGAGGGAATTTCTACCTGCCATAATACTTTGCCAGGTCAAGGAGGAGCCTTTCCTCAGCTTAGCATTCAACAAATCACCATCGGGGTAGTACTTTGCCCTTAGGATAGAAGCACACAAGGAATCGGGATTATCTAGAAGGCGCCACGCCTATTTGGCGAGGAACGCCAAGTTGAAACAGTGAATATTGCGGCTATAGCCAATAGGGAAGTAGACCAACAACCTTTTTTGTATGTTTTGTAACCGATAGCTTATTTGTATGTATGCAACACAACCAAGATCACTGGCCCAATTTGAAATAAGTGAAATCATAGATGAGGAGACTTGCCATAGGACAATCTGTTCATCGCCCTAGGAATGAGGTTGATGTCAGTGTTTCTCGTCAGATCCAAAGGTCGTGGTCTACCAGTCCATGATGGTAATTAGTTAGCGCATACTGTTGGAAATATGCCCTAGCCGCAATAATAAAATGATTATTATCATATTTCTCGTTCATGATAAATGTTTATTATTGATGCTACAATTGTATTGACCAAAAACTTAAATACATGTGTGAATACATAAACTATACAGTGTCCCTAGTAAGCCTCTACTAGACTAGCTCGCTGATCAAAGATGGTTATGGTTTTCTAACCATAGACATGAGTTGTCATTTGATAACAAGATTACACCATTAGGAGAATGATGTGATGGACAGACCCAACCATAAGCTTAGCATAAGATCGTTTCATTATTTGCTACAGTTTTCTTCATGTCAAGTATCTGTTCCTTCGACCATGAGATCATGCTACTCCCGAATACCGAAAGAATGCCTTGTGTGCTATTAACTGTCACTTCGTAACTAGGTGATCATAATGGTGCTCTATAGGTATCTCTGAACGTGTCTATTGGGTTGCATGGATCGAGACTGGGATTTGTCGCTCCGTGTGACGGAGAGATATCTCTAGGCCCTCCCGGTAATACAGCATCATAAGAAGCTTAATGTGACTAATGAGTTTAGTCACAGGATCTTGTATTATGGAACGAGTAAAGAGAATTGCCAGTAGCGAGATTGAACTAGGTATGGGGATACTGACGATCGAATCTCGGGCTAGTAACATATCGCCGGACAAAGGGAATTGCATACGGGATTGACTGAATCCTTGATATCGTGGTTCAACCGATAAAGATCTTCATTGAATATGTAGGAATCAATATGGGCATCCAGGTCCCACTATTGTTTATTGACCGGAGAGGAGTCTCGGTCATGTCTGCATGTTCCGAACCAGTAGGGTCACACGCTTAATGTTCGGTAGCGCTAGGGTAGTCTTGAGATATTGAATAGCGGAAAGTCCAAAGGTTGTTCAGAGTCTCAGATGGGATCCGGGATATCCTGAGGAGCTCTAGGATGGTCCGAGGGTAAATATTAATATATGGGAAGTCCTATTTTAGTCACCGAAAAAGTTCCGGGCATTACCGGTAGTGTATCGGGAATGCCGAAAGGGGCCCGGGGGTCCACCAGCCCCGGGGACCCACGTGGGCTGTAGGGGGCGCCCTGGCCTAGATGGGCCAGGTGCACCAGCCCCCCACCAGACCCATGCGCCTAGGGGGCAAACCCTAGGGGTGGGAGGCGCCCCCCTTGGCTTGGGGGGCAAGCCACCCCCTAGGGCCGCCGCCCCCTCCCTTGGAGGAGGGGCTAGGGCTGGCGCCCCCACTCCCTCACCCCTATATACAGTGGGGAGGTGGGGGAAGCCACACGCCTCTACCCTTCCCTCTGTCGCTCCCAACTTCTCCCACCTTTCTGCCGGTTCGCGCTTGGCGAAGCCCTGCCGGAATTTCACTGTTGCCACCACCGCGATACCGTCGTGTTGGTTCCGATCTCATCTACCTCCTCTTCCTCGCTTGCTAGATCAAGAAGGAGAGGACACCATCATGTTGAACGTGTGCTAATCTTGGAGGTGCTGTCCGTTCGGCACTAGATTGGATTGGATCGTGATTGGATTTACAACGCTAACGCTTTCGATCTACAAGGATACGTAGAAACACCCTCCTCTCATTGCTATACATCTCCTAGATTAGATCTTGGGTGTTTTGTAGGTAAATTTTTGATTTTCATGCAACGTTCCCCATCAGTGGCATCATGAGCTAGGTCTATGCGTAGATCTATATGCATGAGTAGAACACAAAGAAGTTGTGGGCGTTGATGTTCAGATTGCTTCCTTCCCTTGTCTTATATGGATTCGGCAGTATTGTGGGATGAAGCGGCTCGGACCAACCTTACATGTCCATGCACATGAGACCCGTTCCACTGTTTGACATGCAACTTGTATTGCATAAAAGTGCCATTGCGGGTGTCTGTCTCTCCCACTTTAGTTAAAAGGCAAGTTGTATATCACCGTTGTGGTTTTGCGTAGATAAGAACTTTTCTTATAGTTTTCCCTAGCAGACACTTCTATCTTGTTTTTGCAGGGCATGTTGTGATGTGGTATGGCCAAAATGTGATGTGATATATGTTGATGTATGATATGATCATGTTTTGTAATAGGTTCACGACTTGCATGTTGATGAGTACGGCAACGGGTAGGAGTCATAGGGTTGTCTTTAATTTATTCTATGACATGTGTGTCAATCATTAAACGCCATGTAATTGCTTTACTTTATAGCTATGCGTTAGCAATAATTTTAGAAGCAATGGTTGGCGAGACAACCACATGACGACACAATGATGGAGATCGTAATGATGGAGATCATGGTGCCATGCCGGTGACGATGGAGATCATGCCGGTGCTTTGGAGATGGAGATCAAAAGCACAAGATGATAATGGCAATATCATGTCACATATTTTGAGTGCATGTGATGTTTATCTTTTACGCATATTATTTTGTTAGGACGACGGTAGCATTATAGGATGATCCCTTCACTAAATTTCAAGATAAAAGTGTTCTCCCTAAAGTATGCACCGTTGCAAAAGTTCGTTGTTTCGAAGCACCACATGATGATCGGGTGTGATAGACTCTACGTTCGCATACAACGGGTGTAAGCCAGTTTTACACATGCAGAATACTTTGGTTAAACTTGACGAGCCTAGCATGTACAGACATGGCCTCGGAGCACGGAGGACCGAAAGATCGAACATGAGTCATGTAGTAGATATGATCAATATGGAGATGTTGACCATTGGTGACGACCCCATCTCACGTGATGATCGGGCATGGGTAGTTTATGTGGATCGTGTAAAACTTAGACAACTTGAGGGATGTTGATTTAAGTGGGAGTTCTTTAGTAATTTGATTAAAAGAACCAATTATCATGAACATAGTCTAATTGTCTTTGCAAATTAATGTTGTAGGTAAATGGCTCGCGTTGTAACTCCCCTCAATTTTAATGCGTTCCTAGAGAAAGCTAAGTTGAAAGATGATGGAAGCAACTATGCGGACTGGGTCCGTTATTTGAGGATTATCCTCCCTGCTGTACAGAAGGCTTATGTCCTTGATGCACCGCTCGGTGCGCCACCCCCTCCAGTGTCGTTTGTGGATGTTGTGAACGTCTGGAAGGCATGTTCTGATGACTACTCGATAGTTCAATGCGCCATGCTTTACGTCTTAGAACTGGGGCTCCAAAGACGTTTTGAGCACCACAGAGCATATGAGATGTTCCAGGAGCTGAAGTTGCTATTTTAGGCTCACGCCTCGGTTGAGAGGTATGACGCCCCCAACAAGTTCTTTAGCTGCAAGATGGAAGAGAATAGCTTCGTTAGCGAGCAAATACTCAAAATGTCTGGGTACTTCGACCGCTTGAATCAATTGGGAGTTAATCTTCCGGATGAAGTAGCGATTGACAGGGTTCTTCACTCACTACCACCAAGCTACAACAGCTTCGTGATGAACTATAATATGCAAGGGATGGAGAAAACAATCTCTGAGCTCTTCGCGATGCTTAAGGCTATGGAGGTAGAAATCAAGAAAGAGCAGTATTGATGGTCAACAAGACCACCAGTTTTAAGAAGAAAGGCAAGGGAAAGAAAGGGAACTTCAGGAAGAATGGCAAGGCAGTTGCCGCGCCCGTGAAGAAACCCAGGCTAGACCCAAACCTGAGACTGAGTGCTTCTATTGCAAGGGGAATGGTCACTGGAAGCAGAGTTGCCCCAAGTACTTGGCAGATAAGAAGGCTGGAAACATCAACAAAGGTATAGGTGATATACATGTTATTGATGTGTACCTTACTAGTGCTCGTAGTAGCGCTTGGGTATTTGATAAAGATTCGGTTGCAAATATTTGTAACTCGAAACTGGAGCTGCAGAATAAACAGAGACTAGCTAAGGACGAGGTGACGATGCGCGTAGGAAATGGTTCCAAGGTTGATGTGATCGCCGTCGGCACGCTCCCTCTACATTTACCTTAGGGATTAGTTTTGAACCTAAATAATTGTTATTTGGTGCCTGCGTTAAGCATGAACATTGTATCTGGATCTTGTTTATTGTGAGACGGTTATTCATTTAAGTCAGAAAATAATGGTTGTTCTATTTATATGGATAATATCTTTTATGGTGATGCACCCCTTGTGAATAGTTTGTTCTTGTTGAATCTCGATCGTAGTGATACAGATATTCATAATATTGATGCCAAAAGATGCAAAGCTAATGATGATATTTCCACATACTTGTGGCACTGCCGCTTAGGTCATATTGGTGTAAAGTGCATGAAGAAACTCCATGCTAATGGACTTTTGAAATCACTTGATTATGAATCATTTGAGACATGTGAACCATGCCTGATGGGCAAGATGACCAAGACCCCGTTTCCCGGGACAATGGAGCGGGCTAGTGACTTATTGTAAATAATGCATACCGATATATATGGTCCGATGAGTGTTGAAGCGCGTGGTGGATATTGTTATTTTCTCACCTTCATGGATGATTTGAGTAGATATGGGTATATTTACTTAATGAAACACAAGTCTGAAACATTTGAAAAGTTTAAGGAATTTCATAATGAAGTGGAGAATCATCGTAACAAGAAAATAAAGTTTCTACGATCAGATCGTGGAGGTAAATATTTGAGTAACGAGTTTGGCGCTCATTTAAGACAATGTGGAATTGTTTCACAACTCAAGCCACCTGGAACACCACAGCGTAATGGTGTGTCCGAACATCGTAACCGTACTTTATTGGATATGGTGCGTTCTATGATGTCTCTTACCGATTGCCACTATCGTTTTGGGGTTGTGCATTAGAGACAACCGCATTCACCTTAAATAGGGAACCATCTAAATCAATTGAGACAACACCGTATGAATTTTTGTTTTGCAAGAAACCTAAGTTGACGTTTCTTAAAGTTTAGGGATGCGACGCTTATGTCCAAAGGCTTCAGCCTAATAAGCTCGAACCCAAAGCGGAGAAGTGTGTCTTCATAGGATACCCTAAAGAGACCATTGGGTATACCTTTTATCACAGATCCGAGGCCATGATTTTTGTGGCTAAGAATGGGTCCTTTCTAGAGAAGGAGTTTCTCTCGAAAGAAGTGAGTGAGAGGAAAGTAGAACTTGATGTGGTAATCGTACCTTCTCTCGAATTAGAAGGTAGCACATCACATAAAGTAGTTCCGGTGATGCCTACACCGACCGGAGTGGACGCTAATGAGGATGATCATGAAACTTCAGATCAAGTTACTACCGAACTTCGTAGGTCGACTAGGATACGTTCCGCACCAGAGTGGTACGGTGATCCCGTCCTGAAAGTCATGTTGTTAGACAACGGCGAACCTACGAACTATGAAGAAGCAATGATGAGCCTGGACTCCAACAAATGGCTTGAGGCCATGAAACTGGAGACAGGATCCATGTATTAGAACAAAGTATGGACTTTGGTGGACCTGCACGATGACCGGCAGGCCATTGAGAACAAATGGATCTTTAAGAAGAAGACAGACGCCGATGGTAATGTCACCGTCTATAAAGCTTGACTTGTCGCAAAGGGTTTCTGACAAATTGAAGGAGTTGACTATGATGAGACTTTCTCACCCATAGCGATGCTTAAGTCTGTTAGAATTATGTTAGAAATTGCCGCATATTACGACTATGAGATCTCGCAAATGGACGTCAAAACAACGTTCCTTAACGGGTTCCTTAAGGAAGAGTTGTATATGATGCAACCGGAAGGTTTTGTCAATCCTAAGGATGCTAACAAAGTACGCAAGCTCCAACGATCCATTTGTGGACTGGTGCAAGCATCTCTGAGTTGGAATGTACGCTTTGATGAGGTGATCAAAGCTTTTGGTTTTGAACAAACTTACAGAGAAGCTTGTATTTACAAGAAAGTGAGTGGGAGCTCTGTAGCATTTCTAATATTATATGTGGATGACATACTGTTGATTGGAAATGATATAGAATTTCTGGAAAGCATAAAAGATTATTTGAACAAGAGTTTTTCAATGAAAGACCTGGGTGAAGCTGCTTACATATTGGGCATTAGGATATATAGAGATAGATCAGGACGCCTAATAGGACTTTCACAAAGCACATACCTTGACAAGATTTTGAAGAAGTTCAAAATGGACCAGCCAAAGAAGGGATTCTTTCCTGTGTTGCAAGGTGTAAAGCTGAGTCAGACTCAAAGCCCGACCACGACAGAAGAAAGAGAAAGGGTGAAAGTCATCCCCTATGCCTCACCCATAGGCTCTATAATGTATGTCATGTTGTGTATCAGACCTGATGTGTGCCTTGTCATAAGTCTGGCAAGGAGGTACCAAAGTAATCCAGGAGTGGATCACTGGACAACGGTCAAGAATATCCTTAAGTACCTCAAGAGGACTAAGGACATGTTTGTCATTTATGGAGGTGACGAACAGCTCGTTGTAAAGGGTTGCGTCGATGCTAGCTTTGAAACTGATCTGTATGACTCGAAGTCTCAGACCGGATATGTATATATTCTGAATGGTGGAGCAGTTAGTCAGTGCGGTTCCAAGCAAAACGTCGTATCGGGATCTACATGTGAAGCGGAATACATAGCTTCTTCGGAAGCGGCGAATGAAGGAGTCTGAATAAAGGAGTTCATATCCGATGACTCTCTATTGTGACAACACTGGCGACATTGCGATAGCCAAGGAGACAAGGTATCACCAGAAGACAAAGCACATCAAGCGCCGCTTCAACTCCATTTGTAATAACATTAAGGTTGGAGACATAGAAATTTGCAAAGTACACACGGATCTGAATGTGGCAGAACCGTTGACTAAACCTCTTCCACAAAACATGATCAGCACCAGAACTCTATGGGCGTGAGATTCATTACTATGTAACTAGATTATTGACTCTAGTGCAAGTGGAAGATTGTTGGAAATATTCCCTAGAGGCAATAATAAAATGATTATTATCATATTTCCCGTTCAAGATAAATGTTTATTATTCATGCTAGAATTGTATCGACCGAAAACTTAAATACATGTGTGAATACATAAACTACACGGTGTCCCTAGTAAGCCTCTACTAGACTAGCGCGCTGATCAAAGATGGTTATGGTTTCCTAACCATAGACATGAGTTGTCATTTGCAGACCAACAGACCCAACCGTAAGCTTAGCATAAGATCGTTTCGTTATTTTCTACAATTTTCTTCATGTCGAGTATCTGTTCCTTCGACCATGAGATCATGCTACTCCCGGATATCGGAAGAATGCCTTGTGTGCAATCAAACATCACTTCGTAACTGGCTGATCATAAAGGTGCTCTACAGGTATCTCCGAAGGTGTCTGTTGGTTTGCATGGATCGAGACTGGGATTTGTCGCTCCGTGTGACGGAGAGATATCTCTGGGCCCTCCCGGTAATACAACATCATAAGAAGCTTCATGTGACTAATGAATTTAGTCACGGGATCTTGTATTATGGAATGAGTAAAGAGACTTGCCTGTAATGAGATTGAACTAGGTATGGAGATACTGACGATAGAATCTCGGGCAAGTAACATATCACTGGACAAAGGGAATTGCATAAGGGATTGACTGAATCCTTGACATCGTGGTTCACCCGATAAAGATCTTCGTTAAATATGTAGGAATCAATATGGGTATCCAAGTCCCACTATTGGTTATTGACCGGAGAGGAGTCTCGGTCATATCTGCATGTTCCGAACCCGTAGGGGTCCACGCTTAACATTCGGTAGCGCTAGGGTAGTATTGAGATATTGAATAGCGGAAAGTCTGAAGGTTGTTCGGAGTCCTGTATGGGATCCCTGTTATCACGAGGAGCTCCGGAATAGTCGGAAGGTAAAGATTCATATATGGGATGTCCTATTTTGATCACCAGAAAAGTTTTGGGCATTACCGGGAGTGCCGAAAGGGGTCCAGGGGTCCACCACGGAGGTCCACAAGCCCCGGGGACCCACATGGGCTGTAGGGGGGCTGACCTAGATGGGCCAGGTGCACCAGCCCCCCACCAGGCCCATGCGCCTATGGAGGGCAAACCCTAGGGGTGGGAGGCGCCCCCCTTGGCCGGCTTGGGGGGGGGGGGCAAGCCACCCTTAGGGCCGCCGCCCCCTCCCTTGAAGGAGGCGCTAGGGCCGGCGCCCCCTTTCACTCACCCCTATATATCGTGGGGAGGTGGGAGGGCAGCCGCACGCCTCTACCCTTGCCCTCTGTCGCTCCCAACTTCTCCCACCTTTCCTACGATACGCGCTTGGCGAAGCCCTGCCGGAATTCTGCTGCTGCCACCACCACCATACCGCCGTGAAGGTTCCGATCTCATCTACCTCCTCTCCCTCGCTTGCTGGATCAAGAAGGAGAGGATGCCATCAAGCTGAACGTGTGCTAATCTCGGAGGTGTCGTCCGTTCGGCACTAGATCGGATTGAATCGCGATTGGATCGTGAAGAATACGACTACATCAACCGCGTTATGACGCTGACGTTTTCGGTCTAGAAGGCTACGTAGACACATTCCCCTCTCGTTGATATACATCTCCTATATTAGTTCTTGGGTGTTTCATAGGAATTTTTTTTATTTTCATGCAACATTCCCCATCGCATACTGTTAATGGCATTCTTATGTTCATATGCTACAACTATCAATATGACAATTATGTGTGCCAGGTGCATATGCTACAGTCAGAAACAAGACAATTATTTAGTTACCCAATCGTATATGCTATTGTTACCAACATGGTTATTTTGTAGTTACACAGTTGCAAATGTCATCGTTACCAACATGGAAATTATGTAGTTACCCAGCTATTCATGCTATAATTAGTAACATCAGACAAATATGTTACCAAGTTGCCCACGTTACAATTTTTTTTGAACTTTGCCCACATTACGGATTTTTTTTTGTGGGTAAAAAAGAAGAGAAATACGTGAATAAAGGCAAACCATCTATTGGTGATCTTGTTACTGCCGCCCTAAATACTTAAGGGCGGAGAATTGCCAGCCATAATTGACAAATGAGTACATATGCACTACCAACAATATTTGTTGTAATTATATCTGCAGGCAAAGCAGAAGCATGGCCCACTGCTTGACGGACCGTGTATGGCGCGAGAATGAAATACTTGGGTCCAAACGCGCTGGCATGAAAGAGGGCGGGAGGGACCAACATAATTCGGACCAAAATAATTATATTCGCAGCCCCAACTTGTTTTGTTCCAAATCAAAGCCTCCTCTCAAGATCTCCTCCCTGACCAACGTTGTTGTCGACCCCTCTACCCTTTACCACGCCCACCACCACCGAACCCCTCCACGAACATGTCCGACCGTTGATCTTTTTTGTGTGGTCTCATGATATTTATCTCCATGTGTATTGCGTGAAAATATGTACAACATACCGAAGAGAGGGGGTGCATCATCTTCCATAGATATCTATGGAAGACCTTACCATGGATGTTTGGAAGTCAATTAACGAAGACAACTACCAACATTGCTGGTTTCCTAGACCTTTTACCAAGATATGCGTGAATTTGGCCCAAATATCGCATTGTGCTTACCAAGGTGGGGTTGGCCTCTGAGCACCTTATGGTGAGAGCAAAACCAAATCAATGAATTGTTCTTGGGGCCTTTCATAAGCGAGAAACAATATCTATTAATTTGCAAACAAAATAGTAACTATTGATAGGTGTCTTTTAAAAAAAAGGACCAAATCTATTATAAAGATTCACCAGAAGTACTAAGCACCTCAAACATAATAAAAATTACATCGTGGTCCATGGACCACCGAACGACCATTGCTGCCGCCGACGCTCCGCTGTCGCCGCTCGCATACTGGAGCCGGCATGACCTTGTCGATGACAGCTGGGAAGTCTTCATGCACGTGCCCCTAAGGACCAGCACCCTGGAGCCACAGTCGTCGCCTTTGGAACCTTGAATCGATCTGAAGAACTTGACACCAAATATCGCCGTTGCGTACGTACGATGAGAAATCGTAACCTCGCCGCCCCAAGCAGCTGGCAGGAATCTAGGCCGGAGCTCCATCTAATCCGTCCAAACGGACGAACTTGAGGAGGATCGAAACCCGGAAGACTGACTCGGAGAAGGAGCGCCGCCATCCGTCCAAACGCCGCCCATGCGAAGACTAAAACCCTACCTATCTACTAGCGGGAGTCGAGACACTAGGATTCTCCTCCCCGCCACTGGCCACCGGAGCGGCATGCGGAGTGGAGGCGAATACACGGGCTCGTCGAACGAGATCGAGGGGAGGAAGACTTTTCCAAGTCGCCTTGGGAGAGAGGAAAGAAACCTTGTGGAATTATTGATAAGTGTCTAATTTCTTTGAATGCATAGTAGATACTATTTAGTCTAGGTGGGTGGTGTACAGGGCTAATATTTGTAGGTGTTGATTTTGTTTCATAGTAGAGCAATGAGAATGTCTTTGATCCAGATTTTCAGCGGTGACACAAGAAACCGTGTATCCGATTGATGTACACGATGTGTCATATGGCAATAGTAATCCCTTTTTTAGTTTTATGGTAATATTTACGCATACCATACTACCACAGTGACAGCATAATGATTTGTGTCTTTGCGTGTGCATGATTTAACATAAAGTATGTCTGTTGCTTAGGTTTGCATCAAGTCTCTGGCTTATGTGTGTGCTTGCGTCTATGGCAACAGAGAAGATCAAGATAGACAACGACGATCATACGACTGCATGTGCACCTAGTAAGTCCTAGCGACCTTTTTTTTGAGAGGAAGGAGGCCCTCCTATTTGCTTGTATGTGAATCGAAATTTGACGAGAGATTTGGTTTTTAAATAAATAAAAAACAATCTATGAGAGTTGTCTAGGGGTTCAACCAAGTTTTATTGCTCGAATTCCACATATTGTGGTATGAGAAACGGATCATGGGGCTCAGACAACCAAACGTGTCCTGACATTTGCAGCTCTACCTTTGAAAGAAATGTTACAATTAAAAGATAATGCCCTATGCTTGATCTCACTAATGACAGATCCATATCCTCTGTTGCTACCTTTGTCAATGTCATTGACCACCTGCTTTGTGTCTGAGGCTATGATGAAGTTTCGTAGCATCAGATCTTCCCCCAAGCATAAACCCTCTCTGCATGCAATACCTTCCAACGTTGCTACGTCAGTAATACCCATGACCACAAGGGCTGAGCTTCCGAGGTATTTACCAGGGAGAATATCACATGCTACCATCATTCAAGTGATACCATGATACCAGTTTGAAAAATCCAATTGATGTGTCAAAAAAATTGAAAAAAATTGTGAATGTTCATCACATATATGTCTACCCCCCTAAAAAAATTCAGATCAAAATGTGAAATACACGAAGAGAAACAAAAAAGAGAAATCCAACATGAATAGTGTCAATAAAGACAAAAGGATGAATAGTGTCAAAAACGGCACTATTCACATCCAGATTTGTTTTTTTGTTTCTCTTTGTATGTTTCACATTTTGATCTGAATTTTTTAGGGGAGGTAGACATATATGTGATGAACATTCATCATTTAAAAAAAAAAATTGACACATCTAAAATTGAATTTTTCAAACTGATATCATGGTATCACTTAAATGATGGTATCATGTGATATTCTCCTGTATTTACCAGTTGTATCTCAACACACTCCGCTGCTGATCCCTTTGCATGCGCTCTTGAGATTTCTGCGTCAACTTGGATCCTCCCAAACCCTAGCATGGTTGCCTTAGGTTTTGCTATTGTTACTCTTGGTACAGCACGATCCTCCGTACCTTTTGTTGTTAGCAGATTCGAGTGATGAACTGGTGAGTGGCAGATGGGCTCTCACTTGGTCATGAATAGCTTTCCTCCTAGCCCGCCAGATAGGCCATAATGTAACTGCTAGACGAATGAACGCACCGTGTGACAGTGTGTCAATCATAGAAAAAATCCATTGCTTGATGCTTGGCTCTGTCATTGCATAAAGGTGTTCCGCCAACTCTCCATCAACCAGTGCCTAGATGCAGCAAGACATGGAGGACTCCGGCATGGAATGACGCCATGAATCCGAGGCACCACATGATGGAGTCAAATCTAGCAGATCTCATGTAAGGGGTCCCGATCTGGTAGCCATTGTGTGATGGTAACAGAGACACATGTTTTACTCAGGTTCGGGCTTTCTTGAAGACATAACATCATACGTCATGCTTTGATTGTATTGATTGAGGGGGTATAGGAGTACAGGTTGATCTACCACGAGATCGTGTGTGTATGAGTTGGAGTCTACGGTCCTCATCTCTCGGCTTAGATAGAAACCGGGGGTGCCTAGGGTTACACATAGGTCGGTTACATCTAGGGGTAAATGTGCTGAAGATCGCCACTAAGACTTGGAGCATGCACCAAGTCTTCGAAGATTTCATCTTGATTCTCCTGGGGCCCAATGAATGTGGCCCACTGGTTCACTAGTACAAAACAGGGCTTTCGTCACAGGGCAATATTCACATTAGTCCCGGTTCAGTCACGAACCGGGACTAATGTGAGCATTGGTCCCGGTTCGTGCGGCTAAGGCATTAGTCCCGGTTCACCTGGGCCCTTTAGTCCCGGTTGGTGCCACGAACCGGAACTAAAGGGTGCGATGCCCATTAGTACCGGTTGGTGGCACCAACCGGGACTAAAGGACTAAAGGACTAATGGGCTTTGAGGCATTAGTACCGGTTCATGGCACGAACCGGTACTAAAGGGCCCCATTTTCAAACTCTACCCCCCCTTGACCGCCTTTTCAGTTTTAGAAAAAACAAAAGAAAATGATGGAAATGTCAAAAAAATAAAATAAAATAAGTTTCCCATGTGATATGTGGTCTAGTTGTTGGGAAAATTAACAAATATGAATTTCGACTTTATTTGCAAAATCTCTCTGGAATTTCTTAAAATGGGCATAACTTTTGCATACAAACTCGGATGAAAAAGTTTTTTATATGAAAAATCATCTACTCGAAAAGTTACATCCGAATTTAACAATGGTCAAACTAATTATTCTAGAATATTAGTGTTACTAAATAATTATTTCAGTTTTTTTGAATTTTGGTCAAATTTGGTCAAACTGTGGTCAAACAATGGTCAAACTAATTATTCCAGAAATATTAGTGTTACTAAATAATTATTGTTTTTTAAAACAATAGTTTCAAACTCAAACAGTGAAATGTGTCACTTCATGCTCAAGCTAAATTCCTGAGGGTTAATAGAATTGACATAAACAACAAGTGCAGACTTGGAAACGAGGGAGAATAGAACCCGGAAGTTAAGCGTGCTCAGGCTGGAGTAGTGAGAGGATAGGTGATCGTCCGGGAAGTTAGATGATTTGGAATGATGAGGGGTGATTAGAGATTAGAGGATAAATTGAGCTGTGATGAGGGGTGGTGATTAGAGATTAGAGGTTAAAATAATTCAGAAATTTAAAAATCAAAAGAAAATTCAAAAAAAAATATCATAAAATTTCCTAACACCAACCGGGACTAAAGGTGGAGCTCCAGGCTGCGTCCACGTGGACGGCCTTTAGTCCCGATTCGTGTAAGAACCGGGACTAAAGGGGGAAGGCATTAGTAACGACCCTTTAGTCCCGGTTCAAAAACCGGGACTAAAGGCCCTTACCAACCGGGACAAAAGCCCCCTTTTCTACTAGTGGTTGGTCGTTTTGGGGTCCTTGGCCCGACCCATATGTCCAGGAGCCGACGTGGTTAGCACCCCCTAGTCCATGACACCATCACCATAGAGACCACAAGCGCACCACGGTGCCATGTTTCGGTGTGCTCGTACGTCCTTAGTGGGAAGTCCATGTTTTGCGAGTCTCCATAAGAACATGTGTATTTTTCCTAGAACTTGAGTCTTCCAAAGTAGTTTCCATGAATCAGCATATATGTAAGAGAATTAAAGCTGCTAAGCTAGCCCTTCTAGCATGCATTTGAAGTACTTTTCTTGAGTCCACTCCCAACTGACACGTGGCTGCTTATCTATGTGCTTCATTACTTAAAAAAATATGTGTTTGTTACTGGTTTTTGTAAAGCGGTACAACACAGATGCCCACATAGACGTACATACGCTCACACCTATGAACACACGCACACCCTATCAGTATAAGCATCTTTGAGATATTGAGCCGGCACAGCATCTTAAAATTGATGAATTCACTTCAGGTGTCTTCGTAGTCGACGTCGATGCCTACTGAGCCAGCACAACATCATGAGATTGACGAAGTCACTGCATGCTTCTTTGTAGTCGACGTTGATGTCCACATACACACGCATACACTCACCCCTATGAACTCGCACACACCGTACCTCTATAAGCACTTCCGAGATACTAAGCTGGCACAATATCTTGAGATTGACGAAGTCAACACAGGCGTGTTGGTAGTCGACGTTGATGCCCATATACATACACATACACACCCCTATGAACGCACTCACGCTCACTCTACCTCTATGAGCACCTCCGAGATACCGAGCCGACACAACATCTTGAGATTGATAAAGTCACCGCAGACGTCTTCGTAGTCGACGCTAAAGCCCACACACACACACATACACTCACCCATATGATCCACATTTCATCTTCAGCTACTCTCTCTCTCTCTATCTCTCTCTCTCTCTCTCTCCTCACAATTGATTTATAATTTCTCATTTGAAGTGTATCTACAGTTATATAATCCTTCAACGGTATTTTTGAATTAGAATTTTTTTGGTCGATTGGTGCTACACTTAGAGATGCATTGTCTGCGTGCTTGCTTGGCACTCTTCCTCCAGATATCTAATTCTTATTTTCCAATGTGTTGTGTGCGGGTCTATGGCAAGGAGGAGGAGGAGTCTACGACACCTCTGCTCCTTCGTTGTTCAATCCTTTTGTGGTGCCCTTTATCTATCCATCTCCAGATCTCGGAGCCTTTTGCTACACATTTTTCTGTTCAACCTCAAATCCTCATCCCTGAAGTCAAGGATTAACTGGTGATAATCATGCCACACACTTCAGATAATTCATGTGGACAGGTCATGTAGCTGTGTTTTTTAGCTTTCAGTGATATTTTGTAGTACAAAGTACACTGATCTACTGTGAAGCTAATTAGCCAATAAACAAGTCAGATTAAATTTAGATGGTTATTTAGTTTACCTTTTTTTCATTTCATACAATTGAGTAGCCCGGTAGCAAAGCTGACGGCTTTTAGTTCACTTATTTTTCCACATGGTTTACAACTACCTCTTTCTTAAAATAGTTATCTTTAGGTTAGCTTTATACTTTTTACAAATTATATTTGTTTATCTCAGTCCAGATTATCCAATTCTTTCTTAAACATCAACTTCATTGTATATGAAGAACATCCCATTCTCTCTTTGGCAATAATTACTTTTAGTTATCGATTTTCTAATTTTAATTCTTGATGTTTCCGCGCAAAAGAACTAGGTATGCAAAGTTGTATCTTATGTAATACGACAAATAACACAATTTATTTTCTCAATTTTCAAATGTATAGATGAATTGTTTTTCAAGTGATCGGTGGTCCAATAACAATTCCAGATCTTAAGGATGTACCAACAGATTGTTTTGATGCTCCTGTAAGTTTCTCCATTCCTCCTTCCACATGTTGTTAACAAGCATTTTCACTTCAAAGATGAATCTTCTTGGATTGATCAAGCAAACATATGCTTCAATTGAGACGTTCTTTCTAGCATTGTCCTGTAGAGCTAGGCATGCATGTTTGACACTTTCCAACTTTTTCACATGATGTGTTTGTCAAGTGTATCCATTAGGAACAACAATTCCAACTTTTTCACATGATGTGTTTGTCATGTGTATCCATTAGGAACAACAACAACAACAACAACAACAACAACAACAACAACAACAACAACAACAACAACAACAACAACAACAACAACAACAACAACAACAACAACAACAACAACAACAAGTACAAATGAAGAGCAGCCTTTGCCCGCTAGTATGATCGACGAGAGCTGAGGTATCGTTCCTCCTGCTTCAGCTCATGGGTCTTTTGCGGGCCGGCCCGATCCTCTACCTCATTTCCCCTCTTTTTTTGCCTAGCGATACAGGTTTTGTCCTTTGGACGGTCGGGGCTTGTTTTCTTAGAAACCTCCTATGTGGCACCTTTAGCGCCACTTTTCTTCCTTGACGCAATGTGAACTTGGTCGTGATGCGCAGGTTTGTTCGTTCGCTTGGCTCGGTGTCGGCCGTTTGAACAGTCAAGGGTTGATCGTTTGACTTTTGAAAAAAAAACTTACTCTGATAAATTAGTAACAAAACATGAAATTAAAAAAAAATGGATCTCAGAAGAGTTCGTATGTTTTTAAAAAAATCCTGAATATGAAAAGGTTCAAATTTTTGAAAAACTTCATGAATTTGAAAAAACAAAGTTCACGGATTTTAAAAACATTCATCGATTTTGAAAAAAGTTCATAAATTTGGAAAAATCGGGAATTTTGAAAAAAGCATGGATTTTCAAGAAATTGTAAATTTGAAAAAAGATATTACCGATTTTTAAAAAAAATCTGAATGTGAAAAAGTTCATAGATTTGGAAAAAGATTCGCAAATTTGAAGAAAGTTCATGAATTTAAGAAGGAATGTGAATTTGGGAAACAATGAACTGGGAAAAAAATCACAATGTAATTTTTTTGGAAAAAGGAACAACGAAAACCTAGCCTAAAAAAGAAAAGAAAGAAAAAGTAAAGAACCAGTAACAAAAAATGCGAGAAGAACCAGACTACTGCTAAATTGCTAAATGGGCCGGCCCCTTTGGTGGGGGTGGGTGCCGTGTACAATTAATACGAGAGCAAATTACTAAAGGGTCACTTTTGTGGGCTCGGAGAACGGCAAGTGGTGTGTCTTGCCACCACCATGTGTCGCGTGCTAGCGCTCCCTCTAGATTTCATTTATTTAATTTTTTTGTATGCATTTTCGGGTTTTAGATGAGTTTTTTCAGGGTTTTTCTGCTTTCCGGTTTACGCATGGTTTTCCTAGGTTTTAGAGAAAATCACCAATCTTTTTTTCATGATTTTTTCTTTCACGAGAATCACAAATATCCTTCTGGTGGAGTAACAGATTTGCGTCCACGAGAAGTGTGCTTCTCAGAAAAAGAGAAAATTTCAAGAATATTTTTTACATGATTAATTTTTTGCCTCCACGGAAGTACAAATTTGCTTCCCGTGGAGGCACATATTTGCTTTCACGAGAAGCCCGAGAAAAGGAAAAATATCGTAATTTTCGTTTGCGTGATTTTTTTTCTGTTTCACGAGAAGCAGATACTTGCTTCTCGTGAAGGCACAGATTTGCTTCTGCGAGGAAAGGGAAAAAATCGTGATTTGTTTTTGCTTCCACGAGAAGCGTAAATTTGCATATCGTGGTGGCACAGACCTGTGCTTTTCGAAAAGGGAAAAACTTGGGGAAAACCGTGTTTTCAGCTACCGTTTTTGTCGTGATTGTTTTTATCAAAAACCTTTAACATGGGATCTAGTTTTGAAGATCTCGACACGAGAAATCAAACGATGAAAAATGATTCGGCATTTGAACTTACGGTTCACGAGATAAAACATTTTGAAAACCGAATCTACAAAAAAAGAGAAAACTATCATGTCGCGACAAGTGCTGCCCATGTAGCGTGCCCCTTTCCAGCGCCTAAGAAGGTGGAAATGACCTTTGCAATGGATACTCTTAACTAGTGATTTGTATTAACACTCTCTTTAGCACTGAATGATGCGGGTTTGCTTGTGCCTTTTTTCGGACAATGGACTTCATGCTAATTATGTGAACATGTCGAGCAAAGCCAACCAATGGCAAACTAAGGCATAGCCTAGTGGTCGAAAAGGATTGATGCCTTTGCACCCATCCAGGTTCAAGGCATTATACCTACAATTGGTTTTGTTGCACGAATTATACTGAAGGAGCATATCTTACAGCCTTTTAGTTTAAAAAAAGCCAACTACTTAGCCGCCCCAGGTAGGGTAAGTAAAGCTTGTTTGAGACCCTAGCGTAAAGGTCACCATCCTCCCATGGGTTCGATAACTCATGGTCACCTATGGAGAAAAAGGCGAGAATCCTTTCTGCTCCATTTGCAGACCACCAAAGGAAGTAATCAGCTTGATAACTCATGGTCTCATCGATCTTTTCACGATTGTTTTGGGTTTGTTTTTTGCTTTTCTTGATTTTTTTTCCATAAAAAAGGTTCATCAATACCTATTAACATGTGATCCAGATTTGAATATCTCGACGCGAGAATCAACGGTGAAAATGGTTTGTGATTTGGACGCACGGTTTAAGAGATAAAGTGTTTGAATAAATGAATCTACGAAAAGGGAAAACTCTTAGGTGGCTAAAAGTGATGCACATGCAGTGCACCAATTGTTAGCACCAGAGAAGATGGAGAGTGACCTTTGCAAGAGTTTGTCTAGACAATCATGTGAAGCTTTATTATGTTATCACAATGTTTACAGGATGAAAAGAAGCTCACCGGGTTGGCCTAACCAGACATGGTGGCCACCCCCAAATAAAAAGCATGCTTCGCTAGATTGTGAGCCTCAAAATGCGAGCTACTAAACTCGTGAACGAAATTACACAATGCGAAAGTATTACAGTGTTATATGATTTCATGTATGATTGCATCGTAGCTCGACGCGCTGCATTGCTTGATGTCTTCTTACACCACTTTCGATGTATCCTACTAGAGTTTAGATCCCCAGCTAGAGCTAGAGCATCCCTAACAGCAAGAGCCTAAGTGTTGCAGGCTCCCTAATCCCCTTCAAGACAATCGTCAAAACACCCATGTAAGCACCATTATGATCTCGGCCAACCGATGCCACTGTTCGAACAACCAAGTTCTTGGCAACTTCAGCATCAACATTAAACTTGGCCAAGCCCGCCGGTAGAGCGATCCACTGGACTGGTTGCTTGACTTCTATAGTTGTAGCTCTGACATGAAAGAGGCAATAAAAAGGTGAGTCGAAAGCGGACTTTAGAAGATATCCTCGTAGATAGCTTTTCTCCTCTCCCCCCAAAATTGACAAGAGAGTCACCACCAATAATTTTTATATTGGGTGCAGGGGTTCAGCCTAGACAAACAAAAAGGGCCGAAGGTGGTTGTCTAGGTACACAAGAGCTATATCTCGCTTATAGCGAGATGTTAGCTACCTGAAGCGCCCCGCAATTGGGCCGGCCCGGTAGACTGTTTTCTCGGTAGTGCGTTGTTTCGTTCGTTATGTTTGCTACGTGTTTTCCTGTTCCTTTTCGTTAGTTTTATCTTCTATTTTTCTGGTACCGGTTTTCTTTGGGTTTTCCCCTTTGTTATACTTTGTTTGTGTTTCTTTCTCGGCTTCTCTGGTTTTCTTGTTCTCTTTATTTTCACCGGCTTTTTTGTTTTCTTGTTTCTTTCTCTGTTTTCTCCAGAGTGTTGTCAACACAAGTCTACATTTTTTGTACACATCAGTACATTTTTAATACACATTTAACAGTTTTTAAATACACGATGTTTTTTCAAATATATGCTAATATGTTTATTTTCTTTTTCATACATATTGCGCATTTTTTAATACATCTAGACATTTTTATACACATAATTAACAAAATGAAATACATGGTTAACATTTCTCCAAATATGTATTTTTGATGTCTACTTTTTACGTAAACCTCCTACATTATTTGTATACATCAGGAACATTTTTATACAGACTTAATATTTTTCTAAAAACATAATTAATTCTCTTTAATACTTATGCTTTGATGTTATTATTTTAATACACGTTGTACATTTCTCGTGTATATTAGAAACATTTTTTTATACATGTTTAACATTTGTTAAATACATAAGTAATATTCTTCAATTTTTATTTTGATGTCTACTCTTTTCATACACATTGTGAATTTTACATACACCTTGTACTTTCTTTTCTACAACAGGAACATTTTTTTACAGATGTTTATTTTTTTTTAAAATACACGATTAACATTTTTACGTGTTTAGGTTTTGATATCTACTATTTTCATACATGCTTACACCTTTTGTGTTCATTAGAAACATTTTTTTACACATGTCTAACAAATTTGATATGCACGATTAATTTTTTTTTATGAAAAAATATGGAAAATGATGTTTTAATATATATACATATATTTATCATAGTTCCAAACATAAACAAAAGTGAAGAAAATAAAGAAAAAAACGAAAAACGGATGCGACATACTATATAATAACGAAAGAAAAAACGAGCCCATTGGCGAGCGCTCCTACTGCCTCACAGCCTCACACCAACCGTACATTCTCTCCTGCATTATCTCCTCCCTCCAACACAAAAAAGAACCGCACTTTCGCCTGCATTATCTCCTCCACCGCTGGCCGGCCGCCCTCCCGGCATCCCCCGCCCGACCGCGTCGCCCCCCTGCGCCCCGGCCTCCGGCAGCCGGCTCAGCCACCGCCCCGGCCGCTATGCTGCTAGGATGCTCCCCTGCCGGCCTCCCCTCCGCCCTCTATCGCCCTCTCCACGAACCGCTCCCCCAACAACCGCGCTGTGGCAGGTACGACCGGCCCCGGCCCTCAGACTTGGCGGATAAGGTTAGTAGTAAGTAATCGGGGTTCCTATTGTAGAGCAGCAGGTGAATATATTAGATTCCCTGATTCCAGTTTAGTGATAGCTTTGAAAGCTTCTCCGGGAGGGACCGCTGCCGTTATCGATTTTCGGCATCGTTTTTCTTGATAATCGCTGCAAGATTTGGCCATAATTCATCAATTTCATTATAAGGAACTGCTGTTGCTGTGCTGTCAATAGGAAGAGAGGGTTCACCCTGTTCAAATAGCTGTTGTTGTCTGCAGCTTGCTTCAGTTGAGGTTCATCAAAATACAAAGTCTAATACTACTATAATATTATATTAAAAAAATCACAAAACATTCAAATGATTAAATTGCTGCTCCTGAATACTCCACTGATTGATTAGTTTCTTATCACGCACTCTATTTTCTTTGCCAAATGAGCCAGCGAACGTCGACGTTTGCCCAAGTCTTCATAGACCTCTTTCCGATGAAGTATCTTTTATGTGTCATTCCAAATGTGATGCAAGTCTCGGTATCTTATTGGTGAGACTGGATACTTGAAATTCAACAGAACCCTTGTTTTCTTCTTCTTATGTACTATATGTTTGGTACCCGTCCAATCTCCTTCAAGAACTTCAAATCAATACAGTGGTTTTCATCCTTTCAACTGTATGGCGTTGAAACCCCTTTAGTTTTTAGTCATGACAAGTGAGGACAAAGCTGAGCTTGAACTGTGAGCAAGAGCTCTTACAAACCCCTTCAAGAACTTTTAGTTTAGATGGAAGATTCATTCTTGGAAAAAATATATATTGCTGAAAGATTTGTTTGTTATGCAGTCTTTATCCGTGTTTGCCCTTGCAGGATTTTTTCATCTTTCTTTTTGGTTGTCCATGTTCGCAGGAAATACATGTTCTTTCTACAGACAAATTTTGCCATTCCCATTGTAATCACAGCAGCTGCACCAGGCAAAGGTGGTGGTGTGCTTGATCGACCAGCAGAGAAAGTTTCTCCTGGCCGTCAATCTGAATTCGATAAGAAGTAAGTCTATTTCTGTTAATTGTGAATATTTTTCCTTCTTTTCCCGAAAAAGACGGTTTCCCCCTGGCCTGTGCATAAATATTTTTCCTTTATAAGTGCAAATTCCAAGAACTGGATATGTCTTTTGTTCGAAAAAAGTGGATAGATTAATTTTACAGTATCGGTTCAAATCTCAGAAATAGATTCTAAACCCTGCCAAGTTGAGTGTAATTTCCCACCTACTGATGGAAACTGAAAACTACAATCTACTACATCAGGTGATGCCAAACAAATAAGAATATTATTAATCCTAGTGGTGTGAGCTGCTTCACTTGAAAGGACCAGTACTTAAGCACTCCATAGTCATTTTTGTTACTCCCAGAGTACAAAGCCAGTTTATTTCTTCACAAGGCAAAACCATGAGCCACACTTATTCAGAGCAGCAAGGGTCTTTAGTTTATCTAGCTTAACTGTTTTATTGCTACGTATATGTTTTTGTTTTCATCAATATATAACTGTACTTGTCAAGTTATGTCAACTTTTCATGAAGTTAATAATCTGCATTGCACATATGGTGGTCCCAGTGAAGACTCGAAATGCCTTTACTGTAGAGATGTTGTCGTGAATGCTATATTTCCCGGCCTGTTTACTGTTAGAACTGTCAGTATGAAGTTTCTTGTGTGGGGTGGGTTGTACGTTTAGCAGTGCTGTTTTAGTGCCAGATGTAGGCACGTCGTTCTAGTACCAGATATAGGCATGTAAGCATTTCCTCGTTTTAAAGAAAAATCTGCACATTTCAGTTATAGGGTTGCAATATTCACATTTAATGTCTTGTGGTATAGGACATAAGGAACAATGACAGATCAATGAGCCTGGCTTGAGTTTTCATGAAACAGCAATGGCCATTAGGCATGAGGAGGATTATCTTGTCGTTTATTTTGCAAGGCATTATAGCTTGAACAAAAATAATATGTGTTCAATCTTACTCCCTCCGTCCCATAATATAAAATCAGTTTGCAAGTTGTTTTAGCTCGCAAAACGATCTTATATTATTGGACGGAGAGAGTACATCATATGATTGTTGTATTTTGCTTTATTGTTGTGAAATTGAAATAATTAACAATCAGTGGCCATCTTATTCGTTGGATTATAAAATATATTTCTAGGTATAATAAATCACAAAAAATGGCAGAAAAAAGTGATGCATAAGATCTGAGAATAAGCCACAGGCTTGAGCTAACATAATATAAGGCAATAAAATAAATAGGTTAATAAAACTGACAGATCTTCAGTATTAACAGGCTCAACTTTGAGATCTGATAAACTAATTTCAAGTCATCTGCCCGTTTTTTGGGTGAAATTTTTGGCGCATTTACTTCAGTTGGTTATAATCTTAGAACACCAAGATATTCTCGCATCCTTTTTCACTTGCAGGAAATCCCGGAAGATGTCACCTCCATTCCGCGTCGTCCTGCACAATGACAATGAAAACAGGCGAGAGTATGTTGTCCAAGTCCTGATGAAGGTTATCCCTGGGATGACCGTCGACAATGCTGTTAATATCATGCAAGAGGCACACGTGAATGGGATGGCAGTAGTTATTGTCTGCTCGCAGCCGGAAGCGGAGGAGCACTGCACGGCGCTGAGGGGCAATGGCCTCCGAAGCTCAATTGAACCTGCAAGTGGTGGCTGCTGAAAAAATGGTTTCCTTTTTTGCCACTTAGTTTGTGGGTACCCCTGCACATCCAGATACAGGCGCTTGTTGTTAAAGATGGGCATGGTTACCTCCATGCTTCCAAATCAAAGCCGATGCAACCGATATATCAGTTTGGGGGTACCTACCAACATAGATATAACCTATCGTTTTGTAAATATCATTTTTACACATATCATCCCATATAGACCGAATTTTCGACCAATATGGCCGATGTCGGACCCTATATGTCCACTAATATAGACCGATACCTAGATGTCAACATTTCTTTCTCAGAGAACAGTGAAAATAAGATTATGTGTTCACAACTTCATCATATTATCCAGGTCATGCGTACTGTTTTGTATAAACGCTTATATAATGTATTGCTTGTAGTCTTAGAGTACGGATTTTGTGAATCTTTGTTAAATAGTTTTGATTAACAGTTTTGCTAATTCTCATCTACTCATCTAGTAGATGAGAGTTTGTTATCTCATCTAATTTCTTCACAGTTCGATTTATAACGTGAAGCTTTTTCTTTGTGTTTGTTGACTGGGGGTGCGGCCGGCCCAGCGCTATGTTCCGTTGTGCTTGTATCGTTTTACCTCGGCTGGGCCGTTTCCACGTTTGTATTTCTGTTTAGCTGGCCACGCACGCATTGTCGACGCCTTTGTGAAATTAAGAGAACAGAGTTAAAAGGAGATGAGAAAGCCTGACATGTTGTCCATTCGTGCCATTACTTTTTCTCCAACACCATTTTTGTGATGTGCGCTTCAACCATTCTGTGCACTGGAGCTGTTCGTGTAACTTGACACATAAACTTGTCTGGTCTAGTTGTATGTCTATTTCTGACACACAGATTTATCTCGTCTCGAATTTAGTTTCATGTCTATTTCTGACATGCGAGAGACTTCCATTTTTCATTTTCATGAAAAAGAACAAATGTGCCAACATTTCATATTTCTTTTCTCCTAGGGGAGCGCTCACATGCATAGTCCTGCATGGACCATGGGACCAATAGCACATTAAAAAATTATTTTCATTTATTATTTATCATTTCTGTTTTTTATTTTCTATGTTTTCTTATTTATTTTTATTTGTAACATTTTTAATGAGCCATGCAAACATTGTTTTAAAGAAATGTAGAAAGATAAATGGACAACATTTCACTTTCAAGGAAATTTTCTAAAAATATATGAACATTTTTATTCATGAATGTTTTCCAAAACATGACCATCTTTAAAAAAAATATTAACATGTCTTTAAAAAGTATTTTTGAAAACTTTACTACATAAAACTTGTTTTACAATTTGTGAACACTTCTTTTCTTATACAAGAGCATATTCGACTACGACGATTATTTTTGTGCATTATTTCTGTGTGGACTATTTTTTGGAATACACGACCAATTTATTTTAATACGTACATAATTTCTTTTTACCTGTAGCAAATTTTGAAAACTTATAACCATTTCTTTTCACGACTATTTTTTTCTATCTTTGATACTTGCACAACTCTTTTTAGCACAAATGAACATGTTTATTAGGAAATTAATCATTTAAAATAAAAGAATAAATATGCCCTACTTAAAAAGAACATAAGGTTCTGTCGTCCACCTCGTCCAACATACCCCTTCCTTCTCCTCTTGTATTGACTTACCAAATTACATTATGTTTTCTTCGGCAAGACAATAAGTGATTACCAAATAAAATCTTAAAATTTATTTAGATAGTTTAATGAGGGGGCATGATTTGATAAATAATTGTTTAGACAATCACAATAATGTGGAAGGTAATCATGAGCTAACATACTATAGATTATTTACACACATTGTAACGCGCGGGCAATTATCTAGTATATTTCAGATTTTGTAAATAAACACGCTATTGTTAAAGGTGAGTTTGTTTCTTTTGCTTCCACACTCCCATCGATACTTGCCCCCTCCAACCAATTTTTTTTCAAACCATGCGAAAAACCCCATTACTATTTTTCCAAACCGATCCCTACTTCCTTATTTCTGGGGAGACAGATCCCGTAGTTGTACGTACACAATCTCTATCACATCATATCTTTCATTAGCTTTGCCTATGGATTCAATTCCCACAAAATATCTCTATCTCAACCCGATAAAAAAATTCCTCAGTTGGACAACTAGAATAAAGTTGTCCACATTGTGGTAATGAGCTAGTGTGTTTAATGGGCCTCAAGAAGTCGTCTCATATCGAGTGCACTCGCAAGAAACAAGGCATGGCGCACCCTCACACACCTCTTGCAATGAAATACTCCACAAAGCTTGAAGTATGTGTCAAGAAAAGAAAAAAGCCTAAGGTAGGTCTGCTAGGGATGATCCGGTCGGACCCGTCACCTTTGCAGCCATTGGATGGCACAGACAACAGTCTGTAAGTTGCCGCGTCAGCAAGCTGCGCCCCTAGCCGTTTGCAATACGGCTCATATTGTGCTTGGGGGTTTGCAACACGAGCCGTGTTGAGCTTAGTTCTCAAGCGTTTTCTACCATTGCAACATGGCATGCGTTACAACCGCAACAAGCCTCCCACAGCCGCCCGCCATCCAGATATAGCCAAACGCCACAAAACCCTGTAACATGGCTCGCGTTGGGCTGAGGGGTTTGCAACATGAGCCATGATGCGCTCAACACCATAACATTTTCTACCATTGCAACATGAGTCATGTCGCTGATCCATTCACCGACACTCCCACTGTTTGTCCTGTCTGCAACTGACTCCTTGTTGCTATCATGTTTGCAACACGAGTCATGTTGCAAGATGTTTGTGCGGTGGGGTAGTGTGCTGAGCGCAATCCAATAAAACTCGGATTGGACGGCTTTGAAGATGGCCAACGCACGGACTAATCAGTTGCATGAGAAACAACGCTTTCCAGAAGAAAAAAAGGGTGACCTTATTCGGCAAATGTATACATTTTTGTCCAATGGCCTGTCCGCACTAAATCTAATATGCAACCTTCCTCCTGGTTTACTAGTCCCCTCGTATTTTGGTCATTTTTGACCATGACTTTAACTAATAAAATATAATTTATACATAGTAAACACAATATCATCCAAAATTACATTCAACATGAGTCCAACAAACTAATTTTTTATGACATGCATTAACATTTTACTAGTTAAATATGTGGTCAAATTTTGACCCAAAATACGATGGGGACTGGTAAACTCAGATGAAGGTAGTAGGTACTCCAACCGTTCCTAAATATAAGCCGTTTTAGATATTCCAATATGAACTACATATGAAGCAAGTGAATCTACACTCTAAAATACGTCTATATACATTTGTATGTAGCCCGCAATTAATGTGAAATCTCTAGAAAGGCTTATATTTAAAAACGGAGGGAGTAATTCGGAACCGAGAGAGTAACAAACCTTTTTCTCTTCTACTAGGTCTTTTGGAATTCCCCTACAAAGGGAGTAATTAAATTGGATTCTGGTTATTTGCCCTGAACTCACGTATCACACGAGCTATGGATGCGTGCCAATTAGGGAGCACCATGCATGTGTAATAACTATTCAATCAATGGCCGGACCTAGTATGCAGTTTGAATGTTGGTAACTCGTCAACATCTCCCGCCACTAGCTATGGACCAGACACAGAGACACCCGTGCATCATGTGACTGCTACCTGCAGCTAGTGGGTGTCGGTGGAACGGAACTACTCCGCACAGTGAACGTATACGGGTCGACCGAGACCGACAAGAGACCATGGCAAGGCTAAGGCTAACCGAATCGGCATCAGGACAAAATTTTGCATGCCCATGAGACGACAAGCGACTAACACCATGGGATCCATTGAGCACTGTGGTTACTAGAGTAAATCGACAGTGGAGGAAGAAGTGTTGTTTGGTATCCAACAGGTGTAATTCGGGGTAAAATAAAAATATTCTCTGAAGCAACTCTCCACTATTTTGGCATTGCTGTGAAAGTAAGAAAATGATACCTTCCAGGAGGTGAATTTCCATAAAACTGCCATCGGTCTGAAGAAATGACTCCATATGAGCTATCTCAGCAAATACCTTCTCTGAGATTGGCAAATGGAAAAGGTCACAAAGATGACCAAACTCAAGAATATCTCTAATTGATTGGTGCTCATTTTTTGGTACAGATTCATTTAATTTGCTATCATTTGATTATTCTAACTAAAACAAAGGTGAATTCTCCATATTGTGTTGAACATGAGACTGTTAGAAAGATATCGACGAGGAAAATCTTTTTCATGTAAAATACTTTCTCTAATTCTTTATGATTTAAGACTAGTTTTGAATTTACCGAAGCGCGGACACTATTTTGTGGATTCAAAAATCAACGAAGTGAACTGCATTTGACGGGCAACTGTACTGCAATGTCTATAGAGAGAACTGCATGCGGTTATTTTGCTACTGTTTTTGCTATAAATTTTGAACCGTTTGTCCAAACGAGGAGTGTGACATACCGTTGAAAACTTATGTATTAGGCAAAAAAAATCATGCAGAACACTTTTTACAATTCGTTATGGTTTGAAATGAATTTAGAATACGGTTTCGTGTCCATCGAGTGGCTGCGAGAGTATTTTGCAAAAAAGTTGAACTGCTTGCCAAAATGATGCCAATGATACAACATTGGAAAGATATCTACGAGGTGTAACCCTTTCGTGCAAAACACTCTTCCTAATTAATTATGATTTAAGAGCAATTTTACAAATAAATTGAGCCCGAGTTGCATTTTGATTTTTTTAGTCAGACACCATGTGAGCTGCATCCGAGGACCAAGCACACTACAACTGACTGATTCCAAAACATATGATAGTGCACGTGTCGAGTGCAATTCAAATGAGAGGAAAACGAACAATGGCACAAGTCCAAGTGAACTGCATGATTTTTTGGGTCTTTTTTCGTTTTCTTCTTCTTATGTTTAGTGTTGCATTGTTCAGGATACAATGCACATGCTTATCTCCATACAAACGCTTGTGGTGATATCAGTTATTGCACATGATTTGGTAATTAGAACGGTGCACACGACACTGCATATGTCTCTCTTTTCACAATAATGCGAGTTGAGTTAGCGATCCCACGTACATGTTTCAATTTCTAGCACATGTTTTCAGTTTTTGTAACATGTGTGATATGTTTATGACACTCAGTTCATCGCTAGTTTGTGTGTGTGTGCGCCGCGCTTTTCTCAAACTAATTAATTTTTGCCAATCAACATTGTAGTGCCAGCAGAGCCTAGTGGAAAAAAGCAATGTGTCAATTACAACTGGGTTTGGAGTTATGGACACCGGATCTAGACCGGATGGACATTTAAACCCGTACATTGGGAGTACTAAGCTAAACTCCCTAATATGAACCCTTCTAGACATTAAAAGTAATTATATGTCCAAAACACACAACTTTTACGATGGTTGAGCTCTTGATTTTCTGCCTAGGTCTTGCTAAAATAAGTAACTATGGGTTCTTTTATCACTTAGAGGCTATATTCATCCAATGCGGATGGTGGTCCATTGAATGGATTAGTGAAGGATGATGCGTCGTGTAATGGTGATCCATTAACTCACAAATGGTTTGTCTTTTTTTCTTTTGCATTTTAGCCTTTTGTAACCATGCGAGGTGTTTAGGTCTTTAAACTCCAATATAGTAGATGGTTGTGGGCACCATTCAATGCAAAACCCAAGGATTTGCACCCTCTATTCAATAAAAGAGGCCATACAAAAAAATCCAAAGCCTTTACTAATTTACATTCTCTTATTAATTATCTATTCCGCCCGTAGTTACTTCATGAGAGTCTCGCCGGGATCGCTGCATATAGCCAGTCCCCAAATGGTTTTGAAACATTGACTTTCATTTTCGCTATCTACCTTTCTTCTCACGTACTTACATGGGCCCATGCTCAAAGGGATTTCAACAAAGACATTGTCGTTTTAACAATTTAGTAGAAAGAAAGTCCAGTACATACAACTACACATAACATCTTTCTTTGGTGAAATGTCATATTTATGACTTGAAAGGAGCAACTCCTATCAATATTGCGGGCTTCCATTCATTATTTTTTGTCGGCATTAAAAGGATCCAAATACAAATTTTTGATTTGCTCCTTTATTTTACCATCCGGTGCCCCAAAACCATCTCCACCTTGATAAACACAATGTGAGGTTCGAGCCAAATTCACGCAAGCCATGGCAAGAGATCTAGAAAATTGGCAATGTAAGAAAGCATCTTCATTAATTGACTTCCAAGCATCCATCATAAGATCTTCCATGGCTTTCCGAGACTCTTGCTCACTGGTGTTGTTCTCCAACATGTGAATAGCTATGGAAGATGGTGTGTCCCCTCTCTCAAGCTCAGCCTGCAATAAACATTTATCAAAATATAAAAATAAAAATATATCACATGATATTATGATAATGGAACATGAAGGAACAAATAGAAACAAGAATTTTCCATACGGAGTGTGTCGCGGAATCATTGCATAGCCGCAAAACCAGTGATGTAGATTGAATTAATCTTGGGTAGCTTCGGGCTATATCAAGAAACTTTGGTGTGAACTCCATGTTGAGCATGGGAAATGCATGTTGCAACAATAGTGGTGCAGTAGACGAAACCGACCCATTTTCCAAGTAGTCGGTTAGGGTTGGTATGTGATTTCCATGGTGCCACTTTGCCTCCACCAAGAATGATTTCGCCATGCCATGCCACTATAATATTACGTCAATTCTGTGTGTGTGATTAGGAAGTTCGCTGTGTTTTTAGTGATGAATCATATGACTTAGTGCCTTACCGCATCCCGAAGAAACGAAATCACATTGACGCCATGTTTTTTCAACACATTTTCAGCCACCTCATTGGATGTGTTATACATAACAGAGTAAAGTGCTCGCATATATCCAGGAAGAATTTCCCTAGGACTTTGTTCCCACCTGAAATATATTTATTACAGCACAAGTCAATTTGAAATTACTAGGTGTTTTATATTTTAAATTCTACCTTCCAATCGCCTCAGTGAAATGGATGAGTTCATCTAGGGTTCCATACACATCATATATGTCATCCAATTGTGCGGCTAAATTAATAACTTTGGAAAGCACTTCCCGGCATGATCCAAGGTTTGGATCCCAGACAATTCCATTCGCGCAATGGAAGCACTCTATGGGACGATCTCTTGCAAACCCGAACTTCTCACCAAGTCCAATCTCCGTCCTCCATCTATATTGAACATGTATGATCAATCATAACATGGCAATTAATTTCACTATCATGTATAGATAGTCTACAAGAGAGTAATCAATTAGGCTTAGTGCATCCTGTCTTTCTGGAAGCTTACTAATATTATACTTACCTCACAAGTCTCTGAAGTTCTTGTTGATGCACTGTTTGCACCCTCTCGAAGTCTCTCAGAGCAAATCGGAGAAGCAACGGGTCGGAATTACTCACATCACTAGCATAGTGTTGTATGAACCATCTTGCTTCTAGTCTAGGAGACCTCCGATGCAAGGGAATGTCGAAAGTATGAACCACACTACTCTGCAAGTGGGGATCCAAGGATGGCAGGAGCTCTTTCAGACCATTGGCACAAAATGTTCTTGCTTCATCCAATGTTTCATCATCTCTGAATGCAAGGTATGATGCCTCATAGAGTGAGAGTAGTCCCTTGATGTCATGCCTCTGGAGTGCACGTGTGAGGCAATTCTTTGCGGGAATTTTTAGAGATTCTATAAATGGGTACCATGCATGCAACATGGTAAGTTAAGTACAGTTAATTTCATTGCTTTCTAAGTTTTACACTATCTTTCTTAAAAGAAGTATATTTTGCAACAATGTTTAACTTGCTAGGTACCTGCAGGGGACACTGGGATACAATTTTCCCTGAGTAACCGGAACCTCAAGGCTGCAGAAGCCACATCACCGTCATCCTCCCAGCTGCACGGGTGAGGTTTGGTACCATCGATGGAGGTGAGGATACCGACGATCTTGTCGTTGAAGTGGTAGGCGATACCGAGCCGTTGCATTGTGTCAATAAGTCTGAGCATTGCAGGCTGGTCGTCACCTCTTCCCGCCGCCACCAGCCGTTCCCTCACGCCGGCCTTTAACTTGTCGAAGCTCCGTGGACCGCCGATCTGTACCGTCCAGGCATGCGCACACGTATTAATTTTTTTAGTACAATCTTCATCGGCTATATATCTGCTAACTTCCATATTTTTGAAGGGATTACCAGATCATAGCGGGGGTTGTTCAGAGACAGTAGGAGGGAGTCGTAGTCCCAGGAGTTGGGTGGGTAGTTGGCCGACCGCCGATGGGGCGCCGATGAGCAGCGAGTCCGCCGGCGCAGCTGATCCGCTGCCGGAGACGACGATGGCCGAAAGCATGTATATGCTGTGGCGACCGTTGGCTGCCAGGTCATGGTACGGCAGCAATCTTGAACGTACTCCAAGCTAATACTTGACAGCACTAGGGAGCGGGCTAGCTCTAGCTACCAAGCCAATACAGATTGTTGTTTCAAAGTAAGCAGAATACGTGCCAATCTATAGGCAAAGCTAGTATGAGCTACGTAGCTTCAATGGTTCAGCCGTGTGCTATGGTTGTTGTTTTATATGTAAAGAGGCATGAAATCCTATTTCGTGTTTGGCCGAAAATTATGGGACATTAACCTGTGCCATGACACTGATCGAAATGATACATTTTAAACAAGTTATGCTATGAATGTGGACTCTCGAGAAACCCAAGGTCTCTCCCCTTAAACCTGTGCCATGACACTGATCAGATTTTAGGATTGTGAAGCTATTTTTACTGTTTGGTCTCTCCCCTTATGTCTGGTCTTGTTGCTGTAGTAGAAAAACCGTGTTTGAACTACATAAGCCTCTGCAACGTTATATACAAGGTAATCTCAAAGGTGCTAGTAAATCGCTTACGCCCTCTACTTGATGATCTCATTTCTGAAACTCAAAGTGCCTTCATCCCGGGAAGACTGATCACTGACAATGCGATCATCGCTTTTGAGTGCTTCCATAAAATCCACCACAGCAAGAACCGGAGAGATACCCATTGTGCTTACAAATTGGACTTGGCCAAAGCCTATGACAGGGTTGATTGGGATTTTCTCGAGGGTGCTCTTATACAACTGGGCTTTGATCGTAAGTGGATTAGATGGGTGATGATATGCGTGAGGTCAGTCACTTTTTCGGTTAAATGCAATGGTATGCTGCTGGATGCATTTGTGCCCTCGAGAGGCCTGAGGTAGGGGGATCCGTTGAGTCCATACCTCTTCTTATTTGTGGCTGATGGATTGGCTACCTTACTAAACAGAGAAGTAGAAAAAGGTACTATCTCCCCACTGAAAATCTCCCGAGGCAGTCCGGGTATATCAAATCTCCTCTTCGCGGATGACAGTTTGCTATTCTTCAAAGCCACTGTCGATCAAGCAAGAAAAGTGAAGGAGCTCTTAGACCTTTTCCAGAAATGCTCGGGCCAACTAGTGAGCCAAAGTAAGTGTTCCCTACTTTTCAGTGAGGCATGTCCAGACACTATAAGGAATGATATTATGAGCACCCTAGGAGTGGAAACTTCAACTTTTGAGGGTAAGTATTTGGGGCTGCCAACACCGGAGGGAAGAATGAAAGATGAGAACTTCCAACCGATCTTGGAAAATTTTGGAAAGAGATGTAATAACTGGAATGAAAGATTCATGTCCCAAGCAGCAAAAGAAGTCAATGTTAAATCAATCGTACAATCTTTGCCAGTATACGTCATGGGGGTTTTCAAGCTCAACCAAAGCTTCTGTGATAAGTATGAAAAATTAATCAGAGACTTCTGGTGGGGAGACAAGGATGAACATAGAAAAGTTCATTGGATGTCATGGGAAAATATGACAAAACCTAAGCGGGATGGAGGCATAGGCTTCCGTGATATGCATTATTTCAATCAAGCGCTGCTAGCCAGGCAGGGATGGAGGCTGCTGCAATTTCCGAACAGCTTGTGTGCCCGGGGTCCTAAAATCTAAATACTACCCCAACGGAGAATTATTGAATACTGTATTCTCCTCAGATGCTTCCCCCGCGTGGCGAGGCATTGAATTTGGACTCGAGCTTCTGAAAAAGGGTCTCATCTGGAGAGTGGGCAGCGGAAGGAAAATCCAAATTGAGAGAGACCAATGGATTCCACGAGACGAAGGCCTAAAAACAGCACGTTTCATAAGCCGCTCTAGACTGAGATGGGTCAACCAGCTAATGCTTTCGGACACAAAGGAATGGAACGTTGACCTCATAAGGAAATTTTTTCATGCTTTTGATGCAGAAGAAATCTGCAAAATCCGAATCCCCGCTGCTGAAGTAGAGGATTGTGTGGCTTGGCACTATGAAAAGTTTGGCATCTTTACCGTCAGGAGCGCCTACAAACTTGCCGTCACACTAAGTAGGAATGGTAGGGAGGCTCCCTCTAGCTCGTCGAGTGAACCCGGGAACAGAAGCATTTTGGATGTCATATGGAAAGCAAACATCCCAGAGAAAATAAAAATTTTTGGGTGGAGAGTGGCGACCCAAACTTTGGCAACAAAACATAACACTTTCAGAAGGACCATTGTGAAGGAAGACACATGTGCTTTATGTGGAATGGAAAGTGAGGATGAGTTCCATGCGGTTGTTTCATGCACAAGAAGCAGGGCATTGAGAGCTGCCATGAGGGCTAAATGGGACATCCCCAAGGAAGTTGAGTTCAGACGAACGGGAGTGGATTGGCTGCAGAACCTCCTTCTACCACAATCAGCTAGCATCAGAAACAGGATCTTGATGATACTGTGGAAAGCCTGGAGTCTCAGGAACAACACCATCCATGGGGATGGGAAGGATACTGTCACGGGAGCAATGCATCAACTCCTCAGACTGGGCGAAGAATTGTTAGCGGCCGAGCAGGCTGTTAACATGCCTGTTAGCAAACAAGCAATCACACTTTTTGATCAGAGCACAGCCAAGCCTGCACCCCCGGAAAATAATCGCTGGATAGCACCTGCAACTGGGTATATAAAAATCAACTGTGATGCGGCCTTTCTTAAAGAGTCAGGGGACACTTGGGGAGGAGCAGTAGCTCGAGATCATCGGGGTTTTGTCCACTTGTCCGTCGGACGTCGGCTGCCAGTGCAACTCGGTAGAAGAGGCAGAGGCAGCTGCTGTACTGATGGGAATGTCTGAACTGTTGAACGTTTATGGGGGACCTATAACCCTGGAGGTGGACTGCGCTGCAGTGGGCCGGAACTTGATCTCGGAGGACCCCTACAAGTCGTCTAGCTATGCAATCATAGCTGGCATAAAGAAAACCTCAAATGCCTTCCAAAGGTTTGAGGTCAGGGTGATCAACAGAGCTCAAAACGAGCTGGCTCACCAGATTGCAGCCACAACAAGGGCATCAGGTGACCACAAAGTGGTGGCAGGAGTGCATGATTCAGTGAGGCAACAGATGCTTAAGGAGTATACTACTACCATTGCATAAGTGTATGCTTGGTTCTCAAAAAAAAAAAAACCGTGTTTGAAAGCCAAATGAGATACTTCTATTTCCTCCTACAATCAGGAACGTAGATTCTCTATTGGATGAAGATGCAGTAATTGCAAATGCTACAAATGAAATGAGAAATCACTTTTTATTCCCCGGCCAGCTGGGCCGGGCTTGACAAAGCATTGGTCTAAAATGCATATTTCTTATATTGAAACAGAAACCGGGGAGGAGGAAACACTAAAGTGAAGACTGAAGACTAGTACTACTTTCAAAATGCCAATTTTGAAATCATCATGTACGATTTGTAGAACTCTTTTGATCAAACATATTACTGGAAATGATGGTTTTCCCGCAAAAAAAAAAGGAATGATGATTTACTTCGATACATAAAGAGGAATTTAGTTCCAGATTTAAAAGAATTGGAAAAGAAAACTAAAATACATATGCCCTGACTTTACGCACTTGACACACACCCCAAACTGGATCGCTATTGTGGCCGCCTAAAGTTTGCCGTCGTTGCTGCCATCACAAGCCATCTCCGTCATCTCTGATTCACTTTCCACATATTTCCATTGATTGATTATCAGCTAGTTAATATCAGTGATCCATTCTCCCGCAAAAAAATATCAGTGATCCATGGGCACCATGGGAGCCATTGACCACGGCACCCAATCATAAAAATGCAAAATAATTTGTATATTTATGTTTCTAATGATTTAATGGTATTTTCAGACTATTTGTACTGTAGCTGTAACAACTTTTAAACTACTATATCGAACTTAGGGAAATCCCTTGTGGCACTCGGGTGCATCACACCCTGATAAATAAAAAATAATTTAGTAATTACAGAAAAAGTCAAAAAATCCCGAAACATTTTTGGATACAAAGTTGACTTACCCTTGTACCCATATAAAAAGTGTAGGGCTGGAATAAACTTCCGTTCAGCCCTGACAAAAGAAAACAAATTTCCTAGTGTACTGTACACATACAGTACCTTGTATATAGTCTTCATTTTCTTTTCGGTCGCGTTCAATACGCTGGAAGGTATCCCTTCGCGAAACTTTTTATACGGGCACAACTGTTGGACATGTATATTTCCAGAAATTTTCAGATTTTTCCAACATTTTTTGAATTACTGGTTTTTTTTGCATATCAGGAGGTGATGCACCCGAGTGCACCAAGTTCGCACTCATTGAAGTTATGTAGTCTATACATTATATATGTAAAATGTGGCACCAAACACTAGTAGAAAAAGAGGCTTCCATACGTCCCCATTAGTCCCTAAAATAATCGAACCGCGACAAAAGGGGTCTTTAGTCGCGGTTCGGGAGGAGACCCGCGACCAACTATCTGGGCCCAGCGCGCTCGGTCGACAGCTGGCGGACGGGAGGGGCTTTAGTCCCGGTTGGCCTGGCCAACCGGGACTAAAGGTCCTCAGGCTGGCCCGAAGGCCTTTAGTCGCGGTTGGCCAGGTCAACCGGGACTAAAGGCCCATCCCTATATATAGGACTCAGCACACTTCACTTAGCCACAATTCAGAAGGGGGGTGGTGGGTTTGCTTTTGGTTCCTCCTATGCACACAAGGTGTTCGATGAAATGCCCGAGAGCATGAAACAAACATGATATGAAGTGTCCGAGCCACACTTGAGCTTTCTCATTTATTTTTCCTCCGCGATCGCGGTTAGCAACTTGAACCTTTCATGTGTCATTGATAAAATATGCATGTGTGTAGTTCATTGTTTAATGTGTATTATTTCTAGCTAGTTAGTTTAACAAATGCATGATGGTTAATTATATACTTTATATAATAATAATGCAGATGAATCGACAATGGATGTACGGTCCCCGACTCTCCGGCGAGTTCACTACGGGTTTGAAAGATTTCCTCGTAGTGGCAAATGCGAACAAGCAGCGAGGTTTTATTATCTGTCCATGTGCTGTCTGTAAGAATCAGAAGGGTTACTCCTCCTCAAGAGACGTTCACATGCACCTGCTTCGGCACGGTTTCATGCGAAGCTATAATTGTTGGACCAAGCATGGAGAAAGAGGGGTTAGAATGGAAGAAGATGAAGAAGGGGATGATATCGATGACAACTATCATGATCATTTCGGTGATACTTTCATGGAGGATGATGTTGAAGGTGGGGAAGGGTTAGGTGAAGGTGAAGAAGAGGCACATGATGAGCCCGCTGATGATCTTGGTCGGACCATTGCTGATGCACGGAGACGCTGCGAAACTGACAAGGAGAGGGAGAATTTGGATCGCATGTTAGAGGATCACAAAAAGTCGTTGTATCCAGGATGCGATAATAGTCTGAAAAAGCTGGGCTGTACACTGGATTTGCTAAAATGGAAGGCACAGGAAGGTGTAGCTGACTCATCATTTGAAAATTTGCTGAAAATGTTGAAGAATATGTTTCCGAAGAATAACGAGTTGCCCGCCAGTACGTACGAAGCAAAGAAGGTTGTCTGCCCTCTAGGTTTAGAGGTTCTGAAGATACATGCATGCATTAACGACTGCATCCTCTACCGCAGTGAATACGAGAATTTGAATGAATGCCCTGTATGCACTGCATTGCGTTATAAGATCAGAGGCGATGACCCTGGTGACGATGTTGAGGGCGAGAAACCCAGGAAGAGGGTTCCCGCCAAGGTGATGTGGTATGCTCCTATAATACCACGGTTGAAACGTCTGTTCAGGAACAAAAAGCATGCCAAGTCGTTGCGATGGCACAAAGAGGACCGTAAGTCCGACGGGGAGTTGAGACACACCGCTGATGGAACGCAATGGAGAAAGATCGACAGAGTGTTCAAAGATTTTGCAGCTGGCGCAAGGAACATAAGATTTGGTCTAAGTACTGATGGCATGAATCCTTTTGGCGAGCAGAGCTCCAGCCATAGCACCTGGCCCGTGACTCTATGCATCTACAACCTTCCTCCTTGGTTGTGCATGAAGCGGAAGTTCATTATGATGCCAGTGCTCATCCAAGGTCCAAAGCAACCCGGGAACGACATCGATGTGTACCTAAGGCCATTAGTTGATGAACTTTTACAGTTGTGGGGCAGACCTGGTGTACGTGTCTGGGATGAGCACAAAGAAGAGGAATTTGACCTACGAGCGTTGCTTTTTGTAACCATCAACGATTGGCCTGCTCTCAGTAACCTTTCGGGACAGACAAATAAGGGATACAATGCATGCACGCACTGCTTACATGAGACTGAAAGTGTACGTTTGGGTAATTGTAAGAAGAACGTGTACCTGGGTCATCGTCGATTTCTTCCCCAAAATCATAACGTAAGAAAGAAAGGCAAGCATTTCAACGGCAAGGCAGATCACCGGCCGAAGCCTGCGGAACGTACTGGTGCTGAGTTATTTGATATGGTCAAGGATTTGAAAGTCATCTTTGGAAAGGGTCCTGGCGGACAATCAGTTCCGCGGGGAGTTGACGGGCACGCACCCATGTGGAAGAAGAAATCTATATTTTGGGAGCTAGAATATTGGAAAGTCCTAGATGTCCGCTCTGCAATCGACGTGATGCATGTTACGAAGAATATTTGCGTGAACCTGCTAAGCTTCTTGGGCGTGTATGGGAAGACAAATGATACAAAGGAAGCACGGCAGGACTAGCAACTTTTGAAAGACCCAGATGACCGGCATCCGGAATGGTTTCAAGGTCGTGCCAGCTACGCTCTTACCAAAGAAGAGAAGGTCATTTTTTTTGAATGCCTGAGCAGTATGAAGGTCCCGTCTGGCTTCTCGTCCAATATAAAGGGAATAATAAACATGGCAGACAAAAAGTTCCTAAACCTGAAGTCTCACGACTGCCACGTGATTATGACGCAATTGCTTCCGATTGCTTTGAGGGGGCTCCTACCGGAAAATGTTCGAGTAGCCATTGTGAAGCTATGTGCATTCCTCAATGCAATCTCTCAGAAGGTAATCAATCCAGAAGATCTACCACGGTTACAGAACGATGTGGTCCAATGCCATGTCAGTTTCGAGTTGGTGTTCCCACCATCCTTCTTCGATATTATGACGCACCTCCTGCTCCACCTAGTCGAAGAGATTTCCATTCTCGGTCCTGTGTTTCTACACAATATGTTCCCCTTTGAGAGGTTCATGGGAGTATTAAAGAAATATGTTCGTAACCGTGCTAGGCCAGAAGGAAGCATCGTCAAGGGCTATGGAAATGAGGAGGTAATTGAGTTCTGTATTGACTATGTTCCTGACCTTAAGCCGATTGGTATTCCTCAATCGCGGCACGAGGGGAGACTACGTGGAAAAGGCACGATCGGAAGGAAATCAATGATATGTATGGACGGTCATTCTATGACTGAAGCACACCACACAGTTCTGCAAAATTCCAGCTTGGTGGCTCCGTACTTCGAGCAACACAAGAATATTTTACACTCGGACAACCCGGGGAAGCCTGAATCCTGGATTAGAAAGGCCCACATGGAGACTTTCGGCAGTTGGTTGCGAAAACATTTAATGAATGACAATGATGTTGGAGATCAGCTGTACATGTTGGCGAAGACACCATCTTCGACTATAACGACTTTCCAAGGGTACGAGATAAATGGGAATACATTTTACACCATCGCCCAAGATAAAAAGAGCACCAACCAAAACAGTGATGTCCGCTTTGATGCAGCAACCGAGAATGGGCAAAAGGTCACATATTATGGTTACATAGAGGAGATATGGGAACTTGACTATGGACCCTCCCTTTAAGGTCCCTTTGTTCCGGTGCAAATGGTTCAAGCTAACAGGAGGTGGGGTAAAGGTGGACGAGCAATACGGAATGACAATGGTGGATTTCAACAATCTTGGTTACCTTGACGAACCATTCGTCCTTGCCAAAGATGCCGCTCAGGTTTTTTATTTGAAAGACATGAGTAGCAAACCGAGGAAACGGAAAGATAAGAAAACGATCAGTACATCACGCGATGATCCAAAGCGCCACATTGTTCTTTCAGGGAAAAGAAACATCGTGGGAGTGGAGGACAAGACAGACATGTCAGAAGATTATAATATGTTTGGTGAAATTCCGCCCTTCAAAGTGAACACTGACCCAAGCATTAAGTTAAATGATGCGGATGCTCCATGGATACGGCACAATCGTAAGCAAGCAGGGACACAAGGGAAGAATTGATGTGTAATAATTTATTGTACCAAACTTTGTTGAATGGATCATGTGAATTAAAACGTACGATGGCGAATCCGGATGATTTGTATTTGGTCGATGAACTGAATGATGTATCAAACCTTTTGTCAAACCTTCAAGGGATCGATGAACTGAATTTTTTGATATATTATTTGTATTTTTAAGATTTTAAAATGAATTAGTTTTATTTTTCTGAATTTTTTGATATATTATTTGTATTTTTAAGATTTTAAAATGAATTAGTTTTATTTT